>NC_051176.1:261660721-261881813 GCF_013339695.2 Rhipicephalus sanguineus
TCTGCGTCGAGTCTCGTCTTAACTCCAATCGTGATCGTGAGTAGGAGGCACCCGCCAGGACGTCCACAAATTAGGACACGCTGTCACGTAAGAGTGGTTCTTAGAATGCGGGTGCAAGGTAATTTTAAGGGACCTCTAACCCACTCCGAGTTAGAAGGCGAGAGAGGGGTTTCTTTCTTTCATTCGCTTCCCTCTATACAGGCGCTGTATTTGCCGCTCATTTATTTTGAACACACGCCGCTTATGTTCTTCCGAGTACTGAGCGCTTCGCCTATCAGGACCTCGCGTATTTCGGCTACACGCTGTTACCTTCGCTCGCGCAATGCGAAACACACAACACGAGCCGACAGCAGTTTATCGCACACGACAGCCAAGCGAGAAAGAATGGGCGTGCGACTGCATGGCAGAGCGTGGCAGCAGACAAATCACAACTGATATTCCTAGTAATAATTGACCAATAATAGAACTTGTACACAAGCGATGTCACGTGAATCACCCTGTTGGCGTCACAAAGTGCAGTGCAGCCACTGTAGCACGAAATTGCTGTAGATTCCAAGGGGACAACTTATTACATTTGTTCCAGCTCTCGAGAAAAGCAACGTGAATGACTGAGACATGTAAAAATAAAATAAAACATTTCATTAAGCGATTGCGTGTTTTCAGCAGGCATTGTGACACGTAGGCTTCGGTCCTCAAAGATTGTTGGGCTCTTTCTGAACGCTGCTACGGTTCGTAAGAACAGGAGCAATTAATCGTTAGGTTTTTTTGCTATTCATTATTAAGCTTAGTTGAAAGAAACGGAACCATTCTTTTTATGTTCTTTACGAGATGTAGCTCCATATGAATTCTCCTTGCGCTTTCGGTTCTTGAGCGCTCGCTTCTCGGATGGTGCTACGTGCCGATTCCATATTCCGTCAGGGCCGCTGCAGCGGTCACGACCGGCGCCGCGTGTCCTCGTGCGGCAGAGCGGTGGCGAAGCCGACCGCTGTAGACGACGTCCGCGCCAGCATTGCTTCACGCGGGGCCAGGATGGCCAGGAGGCGGCGGCCGAAAAAGCAAATCTCTTTCCGAGAAGCGCCAGTTATCGGGGGCGAGGGTGGAAAGCGTGGGTCGCCAGCAGCCCCCACGTAAGAGAGGAGGAGGCCGCAGCGGCAGCGGTAAACATTGGGCCAGCGAAATTGCGTTCGTCTGGCGACCTTGCGTCTGCGCGCCCGTCTGTGACGTCGGCGCCGGGTCACGTGGGCTGTGACGTTGCCGGCGTTCAGAGGGCGTCACGCACCGCCCTGGCAGCAGCGGGCAGCGGCTTGGCGGCTGCGCTGCTGCTGCTGCATTTGCGTGTCGAGTGTTAGCCCTGCTGGATGGCCTGCCGAGCGCCGAGCTCGGCTTAGCCTGGCCGCTCTGCTCTAGGCCCACCCGGATAATGCCCACAAAGGCCGGCGCCGCCGGCCCCCCTGCGTTGCGGCCGACATGCTGGCGAGCTGTGAGTACCGCACTGCTTTTAACGGTTGGCCGCATTGGGGGCGTGCGTTTTGCACCGCGCCAGCCCAGCTGGGTAAAAGCGCCCAAAGGCTTGCGACTTGGCCACCCGCACGGGGTCGAGTCGCGATCCTTTTGGCCTTGCTAGCGCTTCTGCAGCTGCGATCTGCACGCTCCCGCGGTCTCCCTGAGAGCTCCGTCGGCTCGTTCGAGCCCGATCGAAGCGCTCTGGGACGCCTGCACAGCCGGCCGATTGAGTCGGCGCCTGAGCGTGCTGCATTGGGCAGCCCGGGGCTCGCAGGGTCGAGGCCTAGGCGCCTGAGCGCTCCGGGCAGCTCGCCGGCCCCCGTGCGCCGGCATCCGCTTCGCAAAAGCGGTCCCGCAGCCCAAATGGGGCCTCTCCCCGAGCGACGATGCACGTTCGGGTAGGCCTTTTGTGTCGCGGTTCGCTCTTTTCTGGGGCCCTGTGCAGGCGCTATACCCACTTGCGAGGAGAAAAAAAAGGAAACAGCGTCTTTGCCCTTTGCTTCTCGCGATCACATGCGTCTTCTTGAGGGTGAAATCCTCCACGGCTACGACTGACGCTACAAATTTTCTGGAGACCTCTATTAAGTTAGCGGTCATCCTAGTGCTCTTGCTCTTCGGCATATTTTTGGTTTTCGCGCAAGCGCAAACGAAGGACGCTTTCTATCATAACAATTGCTTTAAATCTTTATGACCCTTTAATTGTGTGCAGAGACGTGTATGAAAGAGATGTACGCATGCTCATGAAGGGCTTGACTGTTGTGCAAAAGGTCCCGTTCACGAGCGTCAGGTATAGCGCGCGTACGTACGCACCAAATGCATTTTGCAAGCTGCACAAATACAATTGGTTATACACAGACTTGTCTCAAGCGTGCAGAACTAACCTACGTCAGCGGTATGGATACGTCGGATCGTGAAATAAAAACAAACAAACCTGTATATCCAATTGAACCCCATGTATATCCATATATACGTGCGCACGGGACGAATGCCGTTTTCTGATGCACGCACGCTGTAACACACCGATGCTTGACACTTTCGACCTCAGTCGTGCAGGCATTCGCTATTAGTGTCGACTAAACTCATGTTAGTTACCCTGCCCCGGACGAGTTCAGCTGTGGTGCAGGATATCCTCGCGTTAAAAGCGACGTCCGGAATTTGCGCGTGGCTAATCATTATTAGCGTTTTCTCATTTCCGAGTATTAGAGCTAATTTGACGCGAAGTGCGTAAAATAAAAATTGAAAAAAAGTGAGGGAGAGAGTTAAAGTATAGACGGCGTTCGCTGTTGCCAGCTGAAATTGCCTTGTTGCCTGCGCCGGGTCGCTGATGCCAGCCGCGGCCTTATTCGGGTGGTAGTACAACACACTGTCACACACTGTGTTTCGTCCCAACGTGCGCCCGAACGCGGGTCGGGTAGCCTACTTTCTTATTTTTTCTTTGCTCGGCGTATGCTTGGCCCTTCTTTCTTGCTGCCGCATCTGTCCGTGGAAACATTTTCTGCGCCTCTCTGGGCCCCTCCCCTCCTTTTCCTGGACCCGTCCGGAGAAAACTGGATTCGGATTCCTCCTTCGCAGCGCCCGAGTGAAAGCGCTGCGCCGCCGCCGCCGCCGCTACGCCGACGAGTCGTCGCCGTCGTCTGCTGCTGCTGCTGTTGCTTCTTCGCGCGTAGCTTTTTCGAGCGCGCGGCTGCAGCAGGCTCGCTCAGCAGCATCTCGGCGTCGTCTCTCCTCCGCCGCCGCGAGACGTCGCATTTCCGTTTTTATTCTCTATTTTCTTTGCGTTTGCGTCACCCCCCCCCTTGGGTTCCTTTCGCTGCATGTGCCCAGATCGAGCGTGCGACTGCTCGGCCTTCACATTCCCTGTGTCCTCTCTCTCGCCCTGACGTTGTGTCATCGATTCCAGTTTTAGAGGAAGTTGCTAGCCGCCGGCAGGCGGTCAACAAAATGTCCCCGCCGTCTCGCTTCCGTAAACACTGCCGGTGACCACTGCGCGACGGCTTTCGCTCGTATTCAAAATTGACGCGTCTATTGTTGTTTTCTCCCTCAAAGAGGTGGCGTGTGTATGTGGTTATGCTGGATCAATAAAGGACACTGGAGCCGCCTTTGTGTACGCTCACTGGCGTCTCGTTAAGCGAATGAATCTACAGAGATTCGAGGAATGTCCACTCGACAGTGGCATGACAGTTCTTCGCCTGTCAGATGAACTTTTTATTTAGTCGTACCGTTAACCCTTTGTTGTGGGTCGTTGAAGCGAGGGTGCAGTGAGTCAAGTTCACATAAGCACACGTGATAAGTAAGGCTTCGGATGGGGCTGGTTGATCGACATCGTTCGGGTCGCGGCGCTGGAAGTTTTGCACGAAGCGCTATAACGGAAGACGCACCGAACACATGCAATCATCTGAACATTGCGCACCCGTCCTTTCTTTTTGCCCTTTGTGTGAAAATTCCGGAGCAGTAAACCGAACCGGAAGCACATTTCTCGTAATACTTCCCTACGCAGAGTTCAAAATCGCTCATGTCCTTTTCGTGCACATCATTCGGTAAAGTATTTGGTGCATTTATAGTCTCATGAAAGAGAAAACAAATTAGTACGGGTTCGCATTCCTTGCACAATGACAATCTGGTTTGTTCGTAAGCATAGTTATGTATGCCTGTCCGTTCCTTTACTTCGTTGACTTATTTACAAAAGGAAAACTATCCCGATCAGAACGTCTGCCTTAGAGTTCTAGTGTCTTTAAATCGTACATCCTTTGTTACCTAGTCATTGCGTCTATATTTCGAGCATACAAAGCAAGCCGAGAATAGCTGTAAACGCCGCGATTTCGTCTTCAATTACTTTTTTGTGTCAGGATTCAATATGCACCGTCATGTTATACCTAAAGTTGTTCTAACATGAATTCTATAAGCCATCACCTTCACTTCTGCAATCGCGTTCCGTAATTTCTGTCCGAGAAAGCACAGTTTCCTGCCGACAAAGCGACGTTCGCTACATAGGGACTGTAGCTTAGATTCTTCTATATTGTTACGCATAGGTACTTGAAAGTAGTTTCGCTAACCAAAATTTGGGCGCCATTGTTGTATGCCAACAAAAACGGAACGCATTTTGCAATGCGAGTGTGAAAGGATATGTTACAATTGCTTTTCTATCCCCCGTTTTCTACAGCATGAGCATATAGGGATTGACATGAAGACACCCTCTTCACATGCTGAGCTGAGAATAAACATTTGTCTGCAAAAAAGCTTAATTTTCGCAGGATATGTGTTGCCTGAATATATTTCTATGTCGCCCTAATAATTTAACCTTAATAGACTTCTAGATTTCTCTAAATGCTTGCTGACGATGCGACAAATACGCTTCCATCCAACCGACCACTGGCGCACTGGTTCCTACATCGCGAGATTTGCGAGGCAGTTTAAGGCGGGGGACTTAATCGAATTCCTTCGCGAAATCAGTACGCATAACGTCTATTTGTTGACTTGCACCTAGAGCTTCACAAACATAGTCAACTGTTCTACCAGATCTGTGTACGCGCTGGATAGGGACATAATAAGTCATTTGGTTTTAAAATCTGGTGAATGAGTTTTTGTATTATGCATTTCAGACAACATTATTTTACGTCGATAAATTCAAACCAGAAGCATGCAGCATACCGATGTGAGCTATATAGGACCCCTAAAATTCACGAAAACGTCTTACGCTATGAATTGTTCGTGAGCTAATATTTCAGGCAGCGCGGATGCTGGATATATCATTAGCGAACACCCGCCGTGTGTGTCCACTGGTTATTGCTTTCGACTGCTGGCCCGATAGTCGCGGGATCGAATCCCGGCCGCGGCGGCCGCATTTCGATGGAGGTGAAATGCTAGAGGCCCGTGTACTTAGATTTAGCTGCACGTTAACAACAACATATGGTCAAAATTTACGAAGCATTCCACTACGGCGTCCCTCATAATCATTCGTGGTTTTGGGACGTAACACCCCAACAGTTATTACTTTTATTAGCAAAGCTGGTCGGCCAATCACAAAAATCACTTACGAAAAAAAAAAAAAAGCTTTGTGAATTCACAAAACTTCTCTTTCGTAAGTGCGTTTTTCCATTGGTTAGCCATCTACGCTAATGACGTGTCCCGCATTGTGATTGGCTGAAATATTCCCTTACGAACATTTTTGGCGTAGGACGTTTTTGTGAATACGAGCCCTGGTCTGTAATCATTCGTTGCGGTCCTTAAATACCGGAAAATCCATTACGCACAAAGAGAGCGCGCCCCCTCTGTGGGCGCATTTCTGAAAACAGATATGTTTGGGCGATGTGCTGGAAAATAAGTTAGTTGGTTGAAAGTCCTATACTGCCTTCTACATGTTTTTTTTTTTTTTTCCTTGTTCAATTCGCGCCACAAATCTTTTGTTAAGATAATGTGACAGGCACTCCGCACGTGTTCGCAAAAATACGATCGGTGCACCGTCAGACCCGGAAGGCTTCTTTTGTCTCTAATAACAGTGCTTGCTTAAACATTTCTTCCCGGATAATGGGAATTTCATAAGCACGACGACACAGCAGCAAACTCGTGTTTTTCGATGTCATCTTAGTCATGATTGAACAATGAAACTGAGATACCGCGGTTGAATCTGTCCGCTGTAATTCCACATTCGTCCTCTTTGATTTATGTTCCGCCTAGCGTCCGGTTAAGTCTGTCGTCCTTGTCTCTAAAGAAAAGCCGATATCTTCTTGGTGATCACATGAGAAACCTCTTAACCGTTTTATCTTAAATTGTTCCTTCTTAGTGTATTTCAGCGCTTGAAATTTTAGTTGCCACGGCTTTCACTTTGCTTAGTCTTTTATGTTGGGTTTACTGCGGATAATATTTCCAATTATCCATGGTTCGTTCTTTTTCTTCTCCCCTTTTCGAAGCACGTGCAGGCGAAATATTATCTGCACACTGCTCAACGATTTAAAAAAAGAAAAAAAAAAGCATTTTCACAGCTATTCAACAAATTCCGAATCTGGCGTGCTCTCAGAATCAAGAGGCACTTTAAATAATATTTGGGGTTTTACGTGCCAAAACCACGATATGATTATGAGGCACGCCGTAGCTGAGGGCTCCGGAAATTTCGACCAACTGGTGTTCTTCAACGAGCACTGACATCGCACAGTACACGGGCCTCTAGCATCTCGCCTCCATCGAAATGCGACCGCCGCGGCCGGGATCGAACCCGCGGCACTTTAAATAACCAACAATAGGTGTTTCATCTGCACCGCAATTAACTTTAACACGAGCACAGACATGAGGTCTCGTTAGATCTCTTTGGTACATTGGGTGCAACACAATACATTCGTAGAAATCATCTTCGACTATGATATTAGTCGAAGATGACCACATAATATATGATAATATATGGTATTAGTCGCTATGTTTAATATGAAAACGAAGTCTCTCTCTAGCGCAGTATTTTACACTTTTTAAGTTCATGAGGAAACATGAATTCTGGCAGCATGTCCGGCATTTAGCAGTATCTGCATGACCCGTTAAAAATTCCTCCCATTTGAAATGAGGAAACTTGAAGTCGACAGTATTATTAGTCTTGTAATTATAATTTACATTAGCGCGCATAAGCATGTTAAAATCATGCGAGCTCTCGGGCGAAGCGGAAGGCTCTATATATTACGCGGCTTCAATAAGATTCAGTATTAACATAATTGATCTTTCACCAGACCGGATAAGCGGCAACGACGCCCGCCACCTCGCCGGGCCCTGTCCCGTCTGGAGATTTATAGCCCGCGGGAACAATGCAGCTAACGCCGTGAGGGCGAAGCGAATGTAATAAATATTCTAAATCTGTTACTTTGTTTGCTACGCCGCTCGAATTCAGTGCAAGCAATCGGAGCTCTCGCTGCGGCCCCTCGCTTCCCAACCATTCCGGCTGACGCTCCAGATACCCGATGCGCTGCCAAGGCCAGAATCATCAGAGCCATCACTGCGCTGTCCGTTATCTCGACGGCTTTTACGTGGCCAGCGAATCTTGATCCCATTCAGATATAACGCTGTTTACCTTAAGCTTATCATAGATCCACTGCACTGTTGTTCCGGTGGCTTTCTCCTTTTCATTACTTTGACACTCCTTTATCTTGCATGAACTTGCTTTGTTTGTATAGAACCAGAGATTTCCTGGCATTCTCATAAGCGCGCTTTGTTTTTGTGGTAGATTGGCCGTTGTAGGTTACGTGCCTTCAAACGTGCGTTGCTTATTTTTGCACTGCACGCTATCTAGTTTTTCCTTAGAGTGCCTTGAGGTGTTTATTTCTCTTCTTCTATTTACTCATAGCTGTTTTAAGGAGACGTTGGCACCATAAAGCGGCGCTGGCTCCCCCTTGTCGCTGGGCTAACATATCAGAAAAAAAGAAAGAAACGCAGAAAGCACTGTGTAACACTGAAGGATGATATGCAGTTGCTCTTTACAGCAAGAAATTGTAAATTGCTTGGTGTAAACAGACCGAATTTCGCTGAGCTTTTTCTTCAAACGCTGTTTGCATTGGCCGGCCGCTATTGATAATGATGTTTAGCGTCGGGGTTGGCTGTTTCTTTGCAGCAGAGCTGTTATGCTCGAGGCTTGCCGTGTGTCGTAGGTAGAAAATTATCACCACCATGAACCGGCACGCGCTCTCTTCGTCCTCTTCTTCCTCTTCCGCTTCCAGAACACGTGAGCGGGTTTGTCCGGCGTGGGATGCGATAACTCTGATGGGCGAGACAAGGAGTAGAAAGAGAAAGAGAGACAAAGAAAGAGATAAATTCTTGGCGAAAAAATTTCTTGTCGAGGCGAGATTCGAACCCGCGTCCTAACCGCTCGGCAATTTTGAATTTTTTTTTTGCTTTACTGCCTGTTCTCAGATATGTACATTAAAGAACAAGGACATGAAAGTAACGACAACAAATTGTGTCAGTTTTACTGGACAGACGCACGTTTAAAATTCCTTGAGTGCTGTCGAGGGTTGTACCCTCGACAACCACTCAGGTACGAACTCCTGTGCTTTCTGCAATTCCAACACGCTAGCAGAGCATAGCATAGCCTTGTATAGTATAGTATAATATCAAGGGGGTGGGAAAGGGAAGTGGGTGAGGAGGAGGGAAAGGAGGAGGGGAGAACGAGTGCAGAAAGAGAGAGAGAGAAAGGAAGAAACAGACAGAAAGATTGAGAAGAAAGAGAGAAAAGGTGGAAGGCGAAAAAACGACTACAGAGAGAGAGGGAGAAAAGACATAGAAAGAAAGAGAAAAATAGTGAGAAAGGCAGGCAAGAAAGAGAGAAAAGATAGAAAGAGGCGCAAAAAAAGATAGAAAAAAAAAGAGCGCAAGCATAGCCACGTATAGTATAGTATAGCAAGGGGTGGGAAAGAGAGAGGTGAGAGGGTAAAAGCCCATTCAAGCCTTGCGCGCTAATTTTATACCATAAAATCGATTTCATCGACGAAACTTTCGAAAATCCAGAAATTCAAGATTTGCAAACGCTTTAGGCTTACCCTTACGGTCAAAGTTTGTTTTACCCTTTTTTTCTTTTTTTCGTGCGAACAAATTTAGCGTAAGACGTTTTCGCTAATGCGGACCCACCAGGATTGGCTAAAAATTTTGTCTTGCGACTTTTGCGGATAGGGGCCCAGGTCTTTCGTGCATTGGTTGTGATGCAGTGTATTCGATGCGCGTGGTTGTGATTGACGAGTGCAGGGCAGTACGCATGAGGTGTGCGCCTCTCGCTGTTATTTGTGCTCACAGTTTGATTGAAAATTTGGCAAGCAACTAGGAGCGACGCGCCTTGCGGTGTATGTATACGTGTTCGTGTGTCGGTACATTTTCTGTTCTTTCATACGTGTTAAACGTTTAGCGAAATTAGGTGTAGTTGAAATTAATCCGCAGTCTGAGACATAGTTCATGGGCCACGTGTTGCTCTAGTACGTTAGTTATTCAACAAGTCAAGTAATCGCGTCAATTGGCTTTGACTTTCGCGATAGGGCGCATAGCAGGGGACGTACTTGATGGTGGCATAACAGTGACAGCTGATGGTGACCTTAACAGCAGTTGTTTGCTCCTGTGACACCACACCGCAAATGCCGTTAACCCGAGAGCTAATTGGCCAACGCTTTTCGTCATTATTTACGTTTCAGTGTCCCGTTACTCGCTACGCAGTGTGATGGTTACGTGAAGCTCCTCTGTCAAAAGGATGCTTATGAACGCACGCCCGTCGATTTCTAGAATTTTTCATTAGCGACTAAACCACAAGCCCTCCGTGGTAGGCTGTGGCATTGCGCTGCTGAACACGAGGTTGCAGGTTGGGTTCCAGCCGTGACGTCCACATTTTGATGCGAGCGAAATGCAAAAACGCTTGCCTAGCGCGCATTGAGCGCACGTTTAAGAACCCCGCAGGTCGTAAAAGTGAATCCAGTGTTCTCCACGACGGCGTGTCATAATATCGTAGTTTTGGCACGTAATCCCCCCCCCCCCCCCCCCCCCCCGCCCGCCCAGAATGTGTGATGACCTGAAAGCTGGGCGTCCCGTCAGCCAGTGGGGAATGAGAGCCTGCCACATAAAAGGAAAGTCGCTTATTGGCATTCACTTTTTAGCAAACTTTGTGTCGCTATGTTCCTGACTGTCGCCGGACAATGGACGAGTCCATTTTCGGTTTGCCGCCGCCGATTGGTTGAGGCGACTCGTAGGCTTCGCTGCGCTGCACGGAATATGCCTGCAGCCCGAGATGGCGGCCGGCCGGATGATGCCGTGGTGACTCGTATACTTGCAAATATGAAGCTGCAAAGCGTTCGTCGCCCGATAGGCGTCTCAGTAGGGCTGGTGTTCCCGTGCACAGTGACAACACGGAAGGGTGCGTACGCTTTCCTGCTCCACTCGGCTTATGCTGCGCTCGCTTTGCTAGCTGCGCACTTTCGTGGGGAGACTTGTTCCCCTTGCAGGGCCGAGTCGCCATCTCGAGCGTGTGTGCTATGTTATCAATTTCCGCACTTAACGCAAGAGGCCCTCTGTGTGACGACAGTAGCGGGCACCTCTTTACGTGTTGCATCTTAAAGGGACTGCCTGCCGTTATTCAAGGACCTCCTGTTTTGTAGAGCAATGAGAAGCCTGGCTTTCCGAGTGTGTAAACGTGTAGTCGTTTACTTGAAACAGCACAGCGACGACGGGGACGAAGAGAAAGGAACCACAAACCACTCTTCTCTTCGTCCTCGTCGTCTTTGCGCTGTTTCAAGAATGTTCAAGTACTGTCACCAACTAGCCCAGCTTTCAATCCTTCTACAGTGTAGTCGTTTCTTTCGAAAGCGCGTAAAAACTTTGAAAACGAGACTTTTCTTCATGCTTAGGCTCTTTTCCGCAGGAATACATGTCACATTGCTTGAAACGATTAAATTATGACCGTAATAGCCGTTCTCAGTGAGAAATGTTTTGCATAAATGATTAGTTTCTTCGTTTAATATATCGCGTGTTTTCCTATACAGGCGCGATCTGTGCAGTATGTTTCTTTCGGTTGGCGCTGCTGTCGTCATCGGTTACCGTGCAGGGCTTGAAGTCTCCCTTCATAGCGTGACGGCCTCTCTCTCTGCGCACACGCACACGCACACACACACACACACACACACACACACACACACACACACACACACACACACACACACACACACACACACACACACACACACACACACACACACACACACACACACACACACACACACACACACACACACACACACACACACACACACACACACACACACACACACCGTGTTGTTCTGTGTGAAAGTGTTTCGTCAAAACTCGCACAGGCCACAGAAGTTGTGTTTGGGATGGTCACAGTGTGGTGAAGCCAATTGAACAATTGAACAAGTGCTTATGAATGTTACAGAAATCGATATTTTGTTACGGGAAAGAATGACAGTGGGACGCGGGTTTGAGCGAGATGATCGAGGAGGAGGATGAAGTGCTTGGAGCGGGATGCTACAGGCAGTGACCGTCAGACAAGGAAGTGTTTTTATCCATCTGTTTCCCTCGTGTGTAAAGCGCCCGTTACAGCAGTATCCCGAGTGTATTTCTGATATTTATTCACTGTGCCAATCCAATCAAGCGCTAAAAAGAAATAAGCATATTGGTTACGATTTTTCAGAAATAACTCGGGATGTAAAGAGTTAAAGATGTGAGAGCTGAAAGCAACTAGCTGCAACGCAGAACATTCATTAGTTGACTCACTGCATGGAGAACTTAGGCACGATGACGCTATATTTTGTTTTCACACTTACCTGCCTAAAAAAAGAGGAAAAATGCATGCGTACTTGGCATTACGACTCGTAATTCACAACTAAACGAATGAATATTGAGTGGTAACTTAGACACCAAGGTGAACCTTCATTGATTCACGAGCAGGTAGCTTCACGCTCAGGTGCCTCGTGAAACAGTATACGCTGCGCCAAGAAGCTTAGTGCTTAGTCGAACAGGGCGGTGATCCGCCGTGTGCAGTGTTTCGGGGAAATGCATGCGAGCAGTATGACAGAGGCAGTACCTGTTTTCCTGTTTTTCTCGCACATCAACCGAATAATTGGAGAGAGAGAATTTCCCTGCACAAAGCACTACTGGCAAAAAAATCAACTCCAGCGCTTGTTAAATGGGCGCCGCAAAGATACAGTTGACCTGCGGAAGGTGGGCCGAGCCGCTCCCTAAATAATAAAGAGGAAAAAGGGAGAGTTCCTCCCCCCCTGACTTGAAGCCCTGCGGTTACACCTTAAAAGCGCAAAGCACTTTCGACTTACTGAACACGAGTGAAATCCTCGCACCATCCCCACAACGCAACTCGCACTGGTGCGAATCACCATACCAAACGGGGCACATTTCATCAACCACTGATACACCCAGGCCCGTAGCCAGGAATTTTTTTCGGGGTGGCCCACTTGCTGAAAATTGACTTTTTGAGAAAAACACCTATTTTTATTATTTATTTTTGGTAAAAACACATACTTCACCAAAATTACGGGGGGGGGGGGGGGCTAGCCCCCCCCCCCCCTGGCTACGGCCCTGGATACACCGCTCCATTCTTCTGCGCGAAGGCAATGACACCTTTCAGCGCGAGCTAAATGGGAAATGCACAGAAAGGCCCGGGAGGTAAGCCATGGGTACTTCCTGCACCGGGAGAGTTTAGGTGCGAGGTTAAAAAGAGAATGATAGCGGAAGGGGGAGAGAGAGAAAGGGAAATGGACACAAACAAAACAACCGCTTACATTGAGTAATTGTAGCTGAAGGAACTGTTACTCTAGCAGAAGCACATGCTATCGATCAATCTAAACAAAATAGTCATGTGATGGTGCAATTTCGTTTGCACTACTTCACTGTCGAGGAACGCCACAGGTCATCCTGGCATCATCTTCAACAGCGGAGCTGTTTGAGCCGAGCATGTGTCCGTGACGGGTGAGCAGGAATAATCATCATCACGAACCGGAACGCGCTCACTGCATCCTCTTTCTCCTCTTCTGCTTCGCTCCCAGAACACGTGCGCCGATTTGTCTGATGGGTGAGACAACGAGTACAGAAAGAAAGAAAGAAAGAAAGAAAGAAAGAAAGAAAGAAAGAAAGAAAGAAAGAAAGAAAGAAAGGAAGAAAGGAAGGAAGAAAGAGAAGAAGAAAGAGAAAGAATAGAAAAAAAGAAAGAAAGAAAGAAAGAAAGAAAGAAAGAAAGAAAGAAAGAAAGAAAGAAAGAAAGAAAGAAAGAAAGAAAGAAAAGAAAGGAAGGAAGGAAGGAAATTCTTGGCGAAAAAAATTTCTTAACGAGGCGGTATTCGAACCCGCGTAGCCACGATTCAATTCAGTTCAATTCAATTTTTATTTCATCTCAAGGATAAGGGCAGGCTCGGGAGAGAAGCGACGCTTGCCACTTGAGGAGAACCCGAGCCTCCTTGATACATGGAAAGCAACTAGGACATATGGGTAATGGATCAATGAACTCAGACCGTGAAAGGTTTTGCGCTGTACACGTGAAAATATGCACGTACAATAATGCCATGCACAGAAACTCTAATGCACGTAAGCAGTTTGTTACTGCGCAAATTTCGAAGTACAGTGCAAAATATAACGGAACACGAAACACCATATACATGAACAACAATGCTATAGGCACACAAATTGTAACAAACGTGAACGGCGTTCCCGCTAGCCAAATTGCAAAGTGCAGGTTTAGATATGCATAAACACAAAGCGCAATATATGTAAACAGTTCCACAAATGCCTGATCCGAAGGCGAGCGCCGTAATCACTCGGCTATTCAGGCACGCTATAATAGCGGAGCATATAGCATAGCCTTGTATAGTAAAGTATAGCAGGAGGGTGGGAAAGGGACGTGAGGGTGAGGAGGAGGGTTGAGAGTAAAGCATAGCATAGAAAGAAAGAGAAAGAAAGGGGAGGAAAAGAACTACAGAGATGAAGAAAGAAAGAGAAATGTCTAGAAAACGAAGAAGAAGGCTGTCCAGCTCCGCACTTCCTTCAGGCTTGGCACCACTTGTGCAAAGCTGCCTTAACTTTTTCTGCCGTATGAGGCTAATTTAATACACACTCGTATGTTCCGCCTGCAGCTTGTATACGTATGCATGCGCCGTGCTGGATGCACTATCGGTGTGAGGCGTAGCCGTTATTTGAACGAGCTCCAATTGCAATGTCATCTCTCACGAATTTGATTTGCCTATCGGAGCAGCACGCTTTAAACACCACATATGATTTACTGACTTATTATTTTTTTAAAGCACCCTTTCATTCATACGGCTATACATTTTCTTTTTCTTTTTTCATTCGTTAAGGGCTGCTGATGTCGTCTGTAACGCGCGAAAGCGGTGTCATTTCGGCGCGCTTCCGCCGCGTATGCTGTCGAAGCATGCATTCGGAGTTGTCAGAGGCGTGCACGTCGCGTTAAGGACTTCTTTGATAATTAATAACGCGAACGCTTTCTTTGTTTGGGACCATTGTCGTCGCTCCGCAGGGGTGCTCTTAACGTAACGCATTCATAGTTCATCGTTGATTAAAGTACAGATGTAATGTTCGTGCCTCTCTGGTTTACGATCCCGTAAACGCTATTGTTGGCGGCAGTGTCAAACACTGTTGCATCGTCTAATTATTCATTGCAGCTTTCATTATAGTAAAACTAATGAACATTCAAGGTCTGCACCCGCCGCTGTCGTCTTTATTAAATTGTTCATGCAACGATTTATTGAGCAGCAAAGGCATACGTATAGCCTCGCATAATTCGTGTAAGTATAGTTTAGTAACCGTCCGAAAAAGTAACGGCCGTTTCTCTTCACTTAATGATTAGCGAGGATCATTTCTTCATATTACTGTTTGTCTGTGCCCGCGTTGTAAAAAAAAAGAAAAAGAAAAGCATGCAGTCCCATTTCCGTGGGTGTAGGTGTAGCTCTTACCTTCGTTGTCGAATGTCGATACGAACCGGCCGTATTGCATCCCTCGGAGTAAACGTCACGTGCATAGGCATGCGCAGGGTTCCCCATCAGGGGGCCGAAGGTTCATCGCTGCGCCCCCCCCCCCCCCAATCTTACTAAGTCAATGTACGAGGCAGATTATGTGCCCCCCCCCCTCTTAAGTGACAAGGGGGAGTCAATGTATGGGGCAGATTTTGTGCCCCCCTCTAAGGTGACGTGGGGGGGGGGGTGCCCTACCCTGCCCCCCCTGTGCGCATGCCTACGGTCACGTTACTCCGTAACGCCTCCAAGCATCTGCATCTACCCTTTGACAATATCTCATTGTCGTACCGTGACGAACTTTAAAAAATCTGTGTGTGTGTGCGTGCGTGTGTGTGTGTGTGTATGTGTGTGTGTGTGTGTGTGGCGCCAGCATCTTCAACTTCACGTTGTCACGTTTGAAGAAATTTAGGGCGCCCTTCATCGACATTATTAGCTTCACATTAAGGCCGTAAATAGTTGCCGCAATCGCTTCTTTCACTACATTACGGCTTGTGTACGGCTGCATTTCCTTACATCGTGGCTCGGTGCGGCGCGGTCTTTAGAAGCCTTGCTGTTGATATGTCGAGCGTCGGCATTGGCTGAAATTTTTTTCCTTACGAGTCGGCGAATGCCTTCCTCCGCTAAACACCGATACATCTCGAAAACTTAGGTCTGAACCCGCTTATGGAATCTCGTCCGTAAGCGTATACCCAAGTCGTCTCAGTCCTGCCAAACATTGTCGACTACACACGCGGTGCAGCTGGTTTATCGATGTGAAAGCGAGATTGAGCCTCACGGAGTCTTTATACATGTTGAATGGCAGTAAATTCTGTTCCGACATCTGCGTGCAGCTGCGCAATTTACTATGTTAAACCTGACATTGATGTCAAGTAAACCAAACGTCTGCTCTTTCACTTGGTAAGGCCGTCAATCCGAGTTGTGTCGATGGGGCGAAATGCGAAAAACGCCCGTGTGCTTACATTTACTTGCACGTTCAAGAACCCCAGGTGGTCGAAATTGACCCGGAGCCCTCCACTACGGCGTGCCTCATAATCATATCGAGGTTTTGGCACGTGAAACCCCAGCACTCGAGTTGTGCGGCCAGAGAGAGAGAGAGCCATCAGAAAATGACAGCATTGGCCCTTCCTGAGAAATTGAATGGACACTAAAGAGCAAAACGATTTTTCTCATATTAGTAAAGTACTCTTTCACGATACCAAAAACACCACGCTTGCTGCGAGAGGACGCTTAGTAAGCGAGAAAACGCGCAAAAGCAAAATGTGGGTGGCGGCGCCACCTTGAAGTTTCCGCACCATTCGCCGTGACGTCACATGTTTTGACGGCGCCTATTAGGGACTAGTAGTTCCTAATCGGTAAAAATCAAGTACATTGTCCTCTGAGGGGTCCATAGACTTAACATACCAAGTTTGGGGTAATTTTGTTGAGCCAATGGCGCCAAAATACGATAAATACACTTTGATACCCGTGACGTCACGCGGGGAGATTTCGGCGCAAAATTTAAAAATGAAACTTTAAACTTCATTTTTCTCCTCTATTAATAAACATGTGATGGCGAAATTAACGACATTAGTGTGCTCAGAGCACAATTTATCGATCTAGGCCGATTCATTGTTTCTCTTTAGAGTCCCTTTAAAGGGACACTAAAGGCAAATATTAAGTCGACGTTGATTGTTGAAATAGCGGTCCAGAAACCTCGTAGTGCTACTTTTATGCCAAGTAAGTGCTTATTTTTAAATAAAATCACGTTTTATTGGTCCGCATCGCGTTAGCGCACTTCAAATCACCCGCCTGTAAGCGGTCTTTCTCACGTCACTGTTGTCGTGCCCAACGTTGCCCGGCTTTACTGCGCGGCGGCGTGCACTGGCGGCGTGCACCATTCGGGCATCCGGCAACATCACATGCATGCGGCATTTTGTCGAACTTTCTGTCAGAGCGACTTTCACGAGCGTGCAAAACACACGCGGCAGTACGCGATACCGAAACTACCACTGAGACGCGACCGCGTGAGCGAAGCAGGGCGCCGGGCGAAGCGCAGTTCGGCGAAAACGGAACTTTTGAACCACGCGCGGCGTTCCCCATGGCAACGCCAAAGAGGTTCTTTTTTCCATGAATCAAACAGAAACGAACAAACAGCATTTTATTACGTCTCTTGATGCACGGAAGGTTTTTTTTTTTTTTTGCAGCTAGTTTGATTACTAGTGATTAATTGTAGTCGGACTCTCTCACGTCATCGGGATCACTTCCAAAATGTCCCACTCGTGGCGCTTATCGTGTGATACATTTAGCTTAATTTCACGGTACGTAGGGCACCGCTGTTGATAATATTGCCGTTTTAGACGACTTCATATATTGAGCTTTCACAATGACATAAATTGTTAGTTGCCTTTAGTGTCCCTTTAAGACTAAAGGGTAACAAGTAGCTTCTATGGAGTCTTTGTTTCGAGAGAACGAGACTGAAAGGCGAGTTAAGCATGTTGACAACACATAAACAAGCGTGCCATACGTTTTCACTATGAATACCTATCGCCGATTTCTTTCCTCTCCATTTGCAGGCAGTGTTCGTGCAGTTGCGGTGTGAACTAACTTTGGGATGGTATACTTCCTCTGATGCTGACAGGAATACAGAAAAGCTGTCGAGGCAGAAGCATATATAATATATATATGCTCACAGTGGTTCCATTACTAGCAGTTTACATGATTGACCATCACAATGCATCTCATTGGACTGTGTTAATGTATATGACGTCATGGAATGCCAGAACGACTTCTACATGGCCTCGCCACGTGTCCTTGTTTTTGCACATTACTCTCATGGCACCAGAACATCATAAAATCGTAATATACCAGCAACATCGTTACGTCGCAAGTAAAACGGATGGCTTACAAGTCGCTAATACGTCACCCATACACAAAATCTCATCACTGGTAATGTTGTAAGAAAGGCAGCCAGCCACAACGGAAAAGAACTAGCGTACAACGAAAAACCGAGTGAAAGCAAGAAAAAAAAAATAGTTGAATATTATAATTCTTTTTATATCTGTTATTCACATTATTCCACGCTTTTTTTAGAACGCTAATAAATGCTCCAGAGCAGTTGCGTTTCTTCTATCTTTTCTCTTCTTTCTTTCTTCTTTCTTAAGGGAGGCAAGCCAGTTCATTACCGTTTCTTAGAACTCGGAACACTTCGCGATTGGTATGGAAGACGACGTATCTGGTGTTCTACTTCTTTTTCTGCGTGAATGACTACACTAGCAAAATGTCAACGATTTGATGGAACATAATTTGTACTGCTTCGTAGATAGCGCCCATCTTTTGTCAAGGACTGCGGGAACGAATTGAAAGAACGAAAGAACAACCACGATAACGCTCAGTCAGTTCTTATCACACGCTTGCCGCCAGTCTCTGCTCGAGCACCATGGCTTTATCGTAGCTGCATCGCCATTTTAATTGACAGCCCAGTCTGAACTGCATGAACAGCTAGCGACTGG
Organism: Rhipicephalus sanguineus; assembly: GCF_013339695.2. NCBI lineage: Eukaryota > Metazoa > Arthropoda > Arachnida > Ixodida > Ixodidae > Rhipicephalus > Rhipicephalus sanguineus. Next base: position 261,679,209 of record NC_051176.1, read on the forward strand.
TGAGGCGAACTGCGCACGCTTCAAAATGGTGTACGAGAGTAACAGATATCTTGCCCGTGCAGTAAAGTATATTGCCTCTTCTACTTGTAACATGAAGCGATGGACCGTGTTTCCGTTGTGTACATATAAGGAAACGCAAATACGGACTCGCTACAACAACAACAAAAATAGAAACACTAGGGCCGTACTCGCAAGAACGTCTCACGACTCGTTCGTAGGAGAAGCTTTCAGCCAATCCTAATTCTAGGCATATCATTAACGAAGGCATCGAGCCAGTGGCCAAAAACGCTTGCCAACGAAAAGCATTGTGAATTCGGCTTGACCTTACCCTCGCTTTTGCGCCTGCCTTCGTAAATTGTTTAAAAGTTTTAAGAACCGACATATGCGACCAATAGAACTTTGTGCGGCTTCAGTGTTTCTGGGATGTCAACTTACTGAGACGTACACTGCAGTTTGGTCATGCTGTATGATAAATCACGCTGAACTGTAATACGAGAAAGACCCCCAATATTTCCCTGAACCATACTAAAATCCCTTAGTCAACAGGTAGACACACAGGTATACTACTATTCCAAGGAACGCGTGATAGTTGACACGTACGTTGCATAGGCATTCCGTTTATACTAGAAAGCATAAGATTGAATCGCTTCACACTGAAGGAAAACTGACTTTTTGGGAAATAAGTTCGCACTCTAGGCTTGTGAAAATGAGTCAACCTCACCGCGAGAGTAACTCCTGCTGCATAAAGTAGCGTGTGATCCAGACATCCATATGCGAATTTCGTCTGCGCATATAGCAAGGCGTAGTGACAGAGGAAGTGTCCCAGGCAGCTGCGGCACGATACTAAAGGAGGTCGCTTCCTTGCGGGCAGAGAATAACGCGATTTATTGCTATCCACAGTCGTAACAGCAATTTTACGGTCACGCGCACACGAATTACGCAGATCCAGCGCACTTGTTTGGCATCCACTCTATGCGAAGGTTCGTTCTGACGTTGGTCAACGCTAGTCGTCGGGATAGGGCAGCTGTGGCGCTAGGCGTCGACGTTAATGCGTCCGCGTCAAAGTTCACCATGCCGGCCCAACAGCACATTGTACAAATTGTATTCCTTAACGTCCAGCATATTGTGCACCACCTGTCTTGTAGTTCCTGTCTCGTCCCCGTCTCGTAATACGAAGGGCAAGAATAAATCACGTCCAACATAGCTGCGTATGCTTCTATGAAGACACTTGACTTTCGTGTTATGAACCACTGGCATAAAAGAAAGATGAACCATCGTTTATTTTTCAGCTTGCAAAGATCGCTGTCCAGGACACTTCTATTGTACTTTGAACTTGTGCCAAAGGTCGTGTGTGTCGTCACGCCATTTATGCAGAACCATTGGAAAAGGTGCGAAGAGTTCACTTATTGTTCCTCTTCTTGTTAGTAATATTTGTACTGTGCCGTAAACGACATCCACCAGTTCTCTCAATTGAGCAACTCGCAAGGCAACAGCAGTCTATGCGTAGATTCATGGCCCTAGGAATGAGACTCGGGTCCTTAGTGTTGCGTGGGCCCTTTATCAAAGCCCCATTGTTCCGAATGGAGTACATATTCTGTTTTATCAGTAGGTTGCATACGAAAGCAAACTATCAGCGGGAACAATTTGCCCCGTCTGGCTTACGCAGACGTATCTAACGAATCACATGAGGAAAAAAAGGAGGAGGGGGTATACCAGCGCGATTACTTCTGACACGCTCGAACGGGTTCATGCCATATATCGCGGATCATGTCCTGCACAGAACTACACTGAAGAGTAGCATAGGCACGATACGAGCGTGCACTGTCGTTGGATCGCCTTACTCATTTGCGTGAAATATGAAAGTTTAGAGCCAGCATCCGTGCACTCGAATGAGAAGGATGTTGTAATTGTGTGCGGCTTAGTGTACATACGTGACAACCTTTCATTTCATGAATCTTCCTCCGGTTTGCTGACAACTCACCTGGGCAGTGAAATCGTCATATCGACGTCTGTAAGTGACGCCAGCTACCGGTTTTTCACGTGAGGTAAGGAAATGTAAATAACGCTGGAATCGCTCTGTAAATAACGGGGCCCGGTAATTCATTCACACGCGCTAGTATAAACGCACTCTTCACCTGCGGAGCGATATATTGTAGCTTTATAGACCTAGTGTATAGCGAGGTGTGTAGAGTTGGCGAGCAAGACGTGATGCGCTATAGAACGCGGCATATTAATGCTGTCTGATATGCCAAAGCCATTTAGCGCAGCATTGAGCGTGTCGGCGGGAAAGCCCGTCTTGGCGAGCAGCTCGTGCCGTGGCTCTCCTTTGTGCGATGAGATTGGATTCCTGGAGGGGGGGATAATGATGCGCTTTGCAAGCGGCGCACTATCGGAGAGAGCAGTCGAGTAGTCTCGCGCATTCTTGAGCCGCCGCCGAGACAAAAATGGGTTTTGCATCATCCCGGTCCTCTCTATTTGCAGCCGGCGACGCGGTCTGTTGTGTCGGTTTCGCTGGAAGGCGCTCCGTCGCTAGCGCTGACACGGCGGCTCTGTGACGTAACGCGCTTTCTCTGTCTACGCACTGGCGAATCTCTTGCTGCCCGTCTCGTCTGGCCGGCCGGTCTTGCATAAGAATTCTTTCACGCTGCGGCGCGTCAGCTCGCTCTCTTCAAGGCTTAACAGTGTGCTCATCTTGAGGGTTCGCCCTGTGTTCCGAGAACGTGCGGCTGAGGCCTCGCACCGTTGACGGTGTTCTGCGCTGCTGTGGACTCTGTCAGCCATCACGCGAGCTTCAGAATTAATGAAACCTTGAAGCTGCCCCGCAGCTTGCGCGAAATGCGGTGATGTCGCCTGGACGCTTGCTGAGCGCGTCTAGGCTGGAAATTCCGTTAATTCCGCCTCTGCGCTACAGTGTCACTTACTTTTACTGAACAGCATAAGGACGACCTAGCTTGACTCTTGGTTTTTCTGAGTCACGGAGGTAATTTCGTCCAAGCTCTGTCTTTATATTTACCGCGTTGTTGGCTGTGTATATACGTAATATGCGTTCTTGACGGTGATCCAAGTAGGAGTACTCTTTCTTTCTTTCTTTCTTTCTTTCTTTCTTTCTTTCTTTCTTTCTTTCTTTCTTTCTTTCTTTCTTTCTTTCTTTCTTTCTTTCTTTCTTCTTCTTTCTTCTTTCTTTCTTTCTTTCTTTCTTTCTTCACCAAAAAAAATGCTGGCGTCAGTTAGTACACGACAAGGCGCAATGAAACACGAAACAATTTTTCATTCCTGCCTCCTCCGGCTCCTCTTATTTATTCATTTATTTGTAATAATTCTTCCTACCTAGATCGGCAAGAAACACCTCGTGGAAACGGAAAGTCGTAACTGAAAAGACGATATAAAGGACTTCAGAAAACCTTTTGTCCTCGTACATTTTACGGCGCCTAATCTACCGAAAATGCGCAGTGGCTATTATATTAATATCAGCCAGGAGATCCAAGTTATTGAAATTGGTGCTTTAGCAGCTGGCGCAGTAAGTACAGAATACCGTTTAAAAAATCGTTTCAAAGATCATTTCATCGCGTGTAAGTACTTCGCCATTTAATTGGCCTCATTTTTTCGCCCTATTCTGAAGTATAATAAAATTTTATGTGATGAATTGAGCTGAATGCACTTGAAGGTATTCATTACTCGGAAAATTTCTAGCCGATTCCTGTGTATAGGTAGCCGGGTCTAAGTTTGTGCGCATTTTTTTTTTTTTTTTGGGGGGGGGGGGGGGTGTTGGCGCTTCGAGGTTCAATCTAATACTATCCCGTTCCGCCAAAACATCACAGACACGTTGTTCCATATGGTATACGTGAGTATAGTCCATCATTGGTTCACGTAATTGAGAGGATATGTGCTGTGAGAGCCTCCTTCTTGGTGTCTCCCTCTCGCCTTGCCCACACTCTCTCCCTGACTATATATGTGAGCAACAACAACGAAGAAAAAAAAAGACCGAACTTATTACACATATATTCAGGTTGGTCTTCCATCTGTTGACGCTCTTCCCGCTTTCTAACTGTGCCACCCAAAGCACTGCGATTGGCTGGTACATTCTCCGATTGGTTAATATTTAGTATTTTTCACGTTTAAGAAAGCGAATAACTATGTGCGAGCTCATGAATTGTTCAGAGAAGAGTACTGATAGAGCGCTGGAGCAGTCACGAGTTTGTGCACACGAGCAGTAGCCGTCATTGTACCTGCGCTTCCCTGAGACTGCATGCCTTTCCAATGCCATAAGTATTAATCACGAGCGTTGCGTTTGCCGAGTAACTCTGTTTGAAACGTCTTTTTCCCCATCTTTGTCCCCCCCCCCCCTTTTTTTTTTCCATTGGAGAAGTTGAGCATGCGATGGACGGGGCGCACGTTGCTGTGCGCAGATACTGCGCTTGTCAGTTCGGCTCTGCAAAGGCCGTCACCCAAACAGTGCAAAGTTCAGTTGTGGCCGCTGTTTGTCCGTTTTGTTTGCAACGTAACCATGCGTGTTCCCCCCATTGCTAGCCGGGGGGGAGTTTCCGCCAGAACGGTTGTACCGTGGACATTGAACTGCTTGCATGTGCAACCCCTCGTAATATTCGCAGGTGCAGGGAAAAGAATATTCGAAAAATGCGTACGCTTCAAATGAAATCATGCGGCTGTGCCGACGCTGACGATCGTTAAACGAAGTATCTTTTTTGATTATGTATCAGTTTTATTATTTCGCTGAAAACAAACCCCGAGTATTTTGTCCCGTGTCAGCGACCGCTATCGCTTTGCACTTGCAAGCTTGCGAGGCATCAGATCCATGTTGTGGCTGCTTCGTGACGTCTCATTTTTCTTCGCGGTGCAGTTCGACGACTCGCCATCGACCCGTGTGGTCATCTTTGGCTTTTGACCAGATGCGACATTCTGATCACTCGGGGGTCGTTCCGATTTTGTTTTTATCGTCACCGAAACGCGGGTTTTTCCTCTGTTCTTCTTCGTGGCCTTTCTTTCCCTCAGTGCTGAACAACGGGACACAGCCATGCGCTCGGCTGTCGAAATCAGAAGCACGCGTCTAGTTGTATTTCACGTGTCTCACGCGTTGCATGTGTTACGGCAACACGCTATGGCTTGGTGGCTGAAATTCCCCGGTTCTGGACACCAAAATAATACTCGAGCTCTTGGCGCCCGCACCTGAGGAAAAAAAAGGGGGGCTGCACGCACGCAAATTTTTCGCCAGGCTGGTTTTAGCCGCGTTGCGCGTCGCGATGTGCTCAACACTCGAGAAATGTGTGCCTTGATCCAATGTGTTTCTCAGCACCGTTGTTATAGATTAGGGACTCTGGTTACCGAATTTTTATAAAGTGCGGCGTCATTATTTGCCTACCTCCGCACGGACGCCCATTGACACAACGCCATGGATGCCGTCAAAAACGCTGAACGTTGGTCGTTCCTGAAAGGATATTAAAGAAAACGAAAACGACTTCTCTCGTGTTAGTTGAACTATCTTTTCGCAATACCAAAAACATCGCACTTGCCGCGAGAAGACGCTTGGCAAGCGAGAAAGCGCGCAAGAAAAAGTGCACAGGCTGCGGCGAGACGGTCTGTAGGTTCACGCTCCAACTTGCCGTGACGTCATAGACTTGGACGGCTTCTGCTCTAGGGCCCTACGTAATTCTTTATCGGCGAAAACCATATACATTCTGTTCTAACAGCTTACGTTCTGTTCTAAAGGAGCCAGGCGTAGTATAGAGCAAACACGAATTACCAACAGGCCCAAGCATATGCTCTTTCAGCATAGTTTATTGATCGAATGTGGCCGAAATACGCAAGAAAAAAGGTACCTTGAAATTTGTGACGTTGCACCAGACATTTAGGTGCTAAGATTTCATCGCGATATTCAAAGATCACTCTTTCACCCCGTTTTACCTTTTAATACTGAACATATGACGACTAAGGTAACGGCAATAGAGTTCTTGAAGAACAATTTGAGTGTAAATTTATTTAGTGTTGGACTGGATGAGTTCAAAAGCCTTATTGATTATTCAGCGGTGGGAAAACGGGAATGAGAAAATGGGTATAGGGTGGGTGGGTTCCGATTTACGGACACTATTGGTCCAGTCTATACCCGTACCGCCTGGTCCAGGAGGCCCCCTTTTCGGCCCCCAGCTGCGGCTGGGCGAGCAGTCTTTTTAACAACGTGTCCCGCTGTGAGCCTTAGGAAATGAAATTCACTCCCAGAGTCTGGTGCTGTCATACGAAGCTGCATGCTAACCAACAACGCACGGCCGCTTGCCCGCTATCCGTGCCATAACACGTTATCCAGTGAACGCCAATGTCATGCCTCTGCGAGTGCTCTTGGAACGCATATTTTGCAGCCCCAGAAAGACGTTGAACAGCGCCGCAACTCGTTTGATATACATCGCTTGGAAGCCGGCCACCTCTATTGAACGACTGCAAAATGCAGCCGCACGCGTCAACCTCTCGCATTTCGTCAAATATTTGACGTTCTCACTAGCAACGGAATATCGCGAGGGTGCCATCGCGCGACGCAAAGTATACGCACGCAAACTCCACACGTGGGACCTACGATCTACGCATGCACACTGGCAACCGCCTTGCGGACGTAAGTGACGTCCGCTGCGCGATATACTATGCGACGTTTGCAGCGAGTTAACTTTTTGAAATCTTTTGATACGTGCGGCATGTAAATGTGACATTCTCGTGCGATTTCGTCGTGCACTATAAAAACGCCATCTTGAGTCTCGAAGCGGCGCGAAGATGACTCTGCCTGCATGCTCCCTTCAACTTGTGCTATGCGTAAGTATACTCCGGCAGTGCCGTATTGCACTTCGAGCTCGACTGCGAGATGCGTCGGTTCCATTTTGTGTATGTGCGGGTCTGCTTTCACCGTGACGTCAGTGATGCAGCACATCGGTTCTCGCCGGTAAAGCGCAGTCTCTTTGCTGCCCGGGTAGGCACACTGTCCTGGGCATCCTCGCTGGATTTCACAGCCTTGTTCCTAGGAGGAGCAACCACTGCACATGCTGCATGCTCATAGTCCTGTAGATAGCAGCCTCGTTTTCGCGGATTGCGCCAGAAGCATTCGCGGCTGGAGGTCCGGCCTTTATTACATCTCGACACTTTGATGGAGTCGAGAAACATTAAGTGAACTGCCCGCGGTTTGTCATGCGATTTCCCACCATTTACGTAATTTAGCGAACGGTTTCGTGCATTGTACAGCGTTTAAGGCGAGGAATCGTCGGAATTTTCGCAATAGTTGCGCGCCTCGATCCATTCATCACACATAACCCACCCATCACTGTCAACCGCTCGCTTATGTAACCGAAGCCCTTTGAACCCTGCACCGAACATGTAATCCGCCGCGGACGTGCGGCTTAAAAAAAAAATTCATTTCTTGACACGTGTCTGTTCATTCGGCAGACGAAATTTTTTATGAGCAACGGTACTTTGCGATGTGAAAACGCGACCTCGCTTGACGGCTATCAAAGTGTTGGCCTCACTCAATTACCAGCGGCGCATGTGCAGCGACAAGTTATCGCTAATTCTCTAAGCTCCTAGTTCGTAAGAACTCTCCATCCGTGGCTGGCTGCTTTCAGTATTAATGTCGTCCGCTTTCATGGGATGGACCAGCGGTTGCTTTTACGAACCGCTGAAGCGCACGAAATGCCTTGTGGCTACGTGCCCGGAATTTCCTTTTCTCGGCTTATAAGCACGAAGTGAGACATGCAACTTTTCCAATTTTTGTTTTCGTCCTGTTAGAGTTCCACAAAACTCGTAGGAGCGTACGTGTTGCGTCGTTGCGGAAATTTCAAAGAACTTCTATTGAATAGCGCTAGCTTTCAGTCGAGCAACATAAATATCGCTCACCTTGTGAAGCGTTAAGGAGCACGTTAAGCTCTTGTCAGAGTTTTTTTTTTTTGAAAAAATGTTTGAATAACGGTGCGAAAATAAAAAGTTGATAAGAACTGACATATCACCCCTTTGAATTCGGTACGTGTCAAGCGCATGAGTTTCGCGGTGTTTAAAAAGCTTGCGCTCCGAGTTAGGCCTGGGGCACCGAATTTAAGAAAAGCACGAGCGTGCGAAGCGTCAACATGCGTATTTAAAACTTTTTTTTTCTGGTCAGTTAATAGTAAACAACTTCCCGGTATCAGATTTCGTAGCATCGCACACGGCAGTTTCATGAGGGATTTGCGTGTGGGCGGACTGGAAAGCAAAAACGCAGGCGTACGCGCTTCGCAATACTTGTGACACATTCTCGTGTGTCGGCGACACGAAGTTGGTGGTTAATCTATATCACATGTTAATTTCGCCAGGTCAGCGGATGCCAGGTGGTGCTCAATAGGGCATGGTACATTGCAAAAGCGAGTTTTTTTTTTTTTTTTTCCTTTCCTCGGATGTTCTAGGGGGCGGCGCATTTGAACGAAACACAGCGTCTGCAAACTTCAGTAATTTTCTATGCTTATGTGCGTAATAATAATTGTTGAGGTTTAGCGTCCCAAAACGACGATATGATTATGAGAGACGCCGTAGTGGAGGGCTCCGGGAATTTCGACCACCTGGGGTTCTTTAGCGTGCACCAAAATCTAAGCATACATGGACCTCAAGCTTTTTCGCCTCAATCGAAAATGCGGCCGCTGCGGCCGGGATTCGATCCCGCGACCTTCGGGTTAGTAGTCGAGCACCATAACCACTAGTCCACCGTGACGGGTTGCTTATGTGCGTCGCAGGGTCGGCAGCCTTTAGTTTTACTGGCTACGTATGAACAGTTACAGCGGAGCCAACTGCGTTTTAAAGCGTATGGTTCGAACTGTCACAAAGCACGCTACAAACTGGATATGTCTGTCAGACTGTACTTACTGTAAGCCTACTGCTTACGGGCAATTGCGGGCACGGGATGCGATCATCAGTGATTAGTTTTCGCACAGCCATCCCTAATCATAGTGATACGCGGCATGGTTGGTTGCAGTCGCGCACATTGACATCTTTCTGCCCCTCTGTTTTGCCTGGCGGGTCTTTTTTTTTTCTTTTTTTTTCTTTTGAGGGCTGTCTGGAAGCACGGTGCGGAAGAGCGGGGTGTAGATAAAAAAATCGATGACTGCTGGGAGTGACTGGATTGCAATCGGAGTCTCGCCTGACTGTCGTCTAGCCACTCCGCCGCTCTGTCTGGAATCCAGCCATGCCACCCACCGTTTCCGGCACGGGCGCTCTCTCATTTCGCTCTGTGCTGGGACGCGGCATTTGTTTTTCTGGATTTCCCACACTCGAATGCGCCAGTATTCGTGCGAACTTTCGCTGCGGGCGTGCAACTCGTGATGCCTGTCATCGACACATGCGTTGCGGTCTCACCTGATGCTCGCCGATGCTTTTTCTGCCATTTTTTTTTTCTCTTTTTTTTTTGCCGCCTTCCAGACGTTTTCGCGTGTACTGCATACGCTCGCTCCATTTCCGTCCGCACTGTGATGATCCTTTGTTTGCGTGTTTGTAGGATCACCTCGTCAGCGAATGTTCCCGTGCCACTTTGTGCGACGTGCGCTCAAAAGTGGAAGCTGGCTTGATCCGGAGTGTCAGCGATCCCTTCAGCGTTCGAGAGTGATAAGTTTGTGGGAAGCAATCTCGTCACATACCTAGAGTTGCGACAAGCTCGAATTACCGTTTGCGCTGGCTTGTTCCTTTGCCATTTTGTAGCTCTATGGTCGTTTGCCGTCGGTGTGGTGTCGAACAAAATTTGAGGAACAGTGCTTCTCGAAGGCGAGTGCAGTGAAGAGCCGAAATTCTCGACAAACTGACGATGCACATTCTTTTGAAAAATAAAGAAAGCGGCGTTTGTGTTGTCTTGACCTGTCTGTTGTGTCCGTGTTTTCACGCCCTGTCTCTTTAACATGAGTACAGAAGCAGCTACCTTTTGCACTCATCGTTCGTGATACATTTCCCGATCGAGCCAATCGTATGAGGACAGCCTTCGACCCTTGGATAACTCGAGGCACCTACGACCAACTGGCTGATGAACGCTTTATGCGTGTGTTTGTGCACAGTGCACCCACTCCTCCTCATCTTTCAGTGCCCTTTCCCAAGTTCAGGGTATTCAATCGGACTCAGCCTGGTTAACCTCACTGCCCGTCCCTTGTGACTTCTCTTATCAAGTGTAGATATGTGTCAAAGTGAGACGACAGTAATATATGAGATTAAAAATGATATTTCGAGCTACTATTGTTATGCTACTGATATTTCGAGGTAATACCAGAACAGCCGCACTGAGCTTTGTCGTCGAAAAAGCGTGATTACCTAAAACAGCAGCTTCTTAAATACACTTAATTCAGCATTAACAAAACGATAGTGCAAATGCCGACGCCATACCATAGAGAAACATAAGATTTCCAGGAAAAAAGTTTTCAGCACCCATGGATGGATGGATGGATGCGAAACTTTATTGTAAGTCCTGAGGTGCACGACTCAACGCGCAGCGGGCCGCTCCCACGTTGGGACAGTCAGGCCAAGCCCGACTGCCGCATCCAAAAAAGATTTTTTTTCATCATGTCAAACCATTTAGAGTTGATAGCTGCCGACTGCAGACAGGCCCGCTGCCGGCCATATAGGGTGTGGGTGTTGAGGCGGTTGAGGTCTCAATTCGGAGATAATCGGCTTGAACTGTGTCATTTTTTTTTTTCATTTGTCTATTGGTATCGTTATGTGGGGATTACGTTCTATGTTCCGTTTGTCTTCAGCGTATTGCCCTTATCCTGGAGAGATCTGTCCTTAGAAGAGAATGTGCGTCATGAGCGAGGAGCCGAGATAGGCGACTTGTTGACCTTGGACTAGCGAGCTATATTCGTTCCAACCTCCTTTTCAAGTCGAGGTCTCCAGTCTGGCAGACATGATGGCCCTCTTTGTTTTCCCGTATCGATCGTACACTTGAATCTCCCATACTTTTTCGCCCGTTTTGTCACTTCGTTACGCTTCTCGTGCTTGCTGGTCTTCTCACCTTGTCTCCAGATTTAGATTACACATTGCTTCGTGTTTCTGCGCACGTGAGGCACGCTACTGTCCTGATGCCTGCTTCGGCAGTGTATAAACCTACTAGGTCAGGGTCACAAAACACTCGAGAATTAAGCTGGCCGCCTGGTTTTGTTTTTATTTATATTTTTTATCTATAGACCTAGTAGGCTTACACGTGCGTGCGCATTTATTGGGAAGTGAGTAGTTAAGTTTTCTCGACTGTATATTGCTACAGCCGGCCTTTAACGCACCCTACTATCCCATTCTTTGATAACCAGGTGCCCTTTCCCAAATACAGGGGAACCAACTGGAGACCTCTTCGAGCTAACCTCCCTGTCTTTCCTTTACCTTTTTTTCTCTATCCCTCTACCATCCCATTTGCTCGCAATTATTAAACAACAAAACAACAAGCCCCGGAGCTATAATCCGCTCGCCCACATCAAAATACCATCTTCCTTCACGTCGTATTGACACTATCAAATTGGCCGTAATTGTACCCTACATCGTAAACTGATTTGGAGTGACCTTGAAGTATGAAAAAAAGAAAGAAAGAAAACAAGTGTTTTCATTGCTTGTTCGCTTTTGTGGCGTGATATAGCAGAAGGCTCATGACTACTTGGATGTCCCTGCTGTGCGATGTCGTTTCTGCCAGCACACTGCGATCCAGTGACACAGCCAGCACATTATCCCCCTAAGTGACGGAGTTGGCATGCATAACTCGTGCGGGAATGGGAAACTGACGACAGTTCTAGAAATGAGCAGAGGGACCCGATTTATTCCCGTCACTCGCTTGCTGAGCCCCAGGTGTGCACGCAGGTGGCAGCTGCGTACTGTACACTGCATGTGCTCTAGAACACAGACGTGAGAGAAGAATAAAGAGATCGTCCTGAACAGCTTGCACCGTCGGGCCTTGCGCCCCGCGCTGGGCGAGAGAGGCTGGCGAAGGGAGAGAAAATTTTGTACATCTACACCAGTGCATCGACACCAGTGCAGCAACACCAGCGCAGCAACCTTACGGCCAGAAAACGAGCATTTATACAGTGTACAGAAAACACAAACCGCAGGAGCTTCACTGGCGCGCTGTTTGGGCTTATAGAAAAGACGAAACCAACTATAAGACCCTGAGATATCGCCGCTACAAATTTATGCAGTGAAAAGCTGCCTTCTCCCAGCGAGGCGACCTTGTTCTCAAGGCGTTGCCGCGACCCGCGCTCGCAGGACCTGCCTTGCCGAGCGGGCTTTGCGGGCGAGGTGCCGTCGTCTCTCGCCGCCGGTGACGCTGGTCGTTTTGTTGTGTCGGCCGCTGGGACGCCCGTCTGTCAATACGCACCAGCGGGCGTTCGCCCGTGTGTGTGTCTCATTTATCATCGGCGCTCCCAACAAAAGGCGTACGCCGAACCGGAGATTCCTCCCCTCGTTATTTCCTCCTCGGCGTGTCACACCTGCGCGCTTGGCCGACGACGTCGTGCATCGACCCTGGAGCGCGCTGCAGCTGCGGCAGTCCGCCGCGACTGGGAAGCCTTTGGCGACCCCGTCGCCAGCAGCAAGTGATGTGGCGGTCATTGTTCCCTTTAAGGCCGACGCGGCCCACTGGGACTTGTCGTCGGCCAAGCGTTCCATCTTCTTCCGTGCTGGAGCAGTTTGGAGCCGGCAGTAGCCCAACAATGGGGCGTCGAAGACGAAGCGCTGTGACGGCCAGTCACTCCTGCTTTGGCGTTGCGGCGGCCCATAAAATTTCTCCAGCGCACCGCGTCCGGTCCTGTGACGCCAGCGTTCGGCCGTGCTTGCCTCCGCGTTCGTAGTGGCTGCGGCCGCGAGGGATGGTCTTTCGCGACATGCCATGCCAGCAGCACTTTCTATTCGGCATTTACAGCTACGAAACTCGCACCGACCCTCGTGTCATGTTGAAGCATGTCGGTAAACGGAAAGCAGAAAATCGCGCTAGAAGAAAACGCGGCGCAAACGCTTACTTGAAAAACGAATCAGTTGTGCAAACTCCCAAAGGACTAAACGACAAACAGTTTTTGTTAGACACGGGAGCCAAAAATTAACGGTAATTAAATGAAAATAACCCTTGTTTTCCCATCCATCGTAAGGACGGATCCACTGACGTTATATGTGCACAGCCACGAACTGGGACCTTATACATGCTTCCGGACCCATACGACGCTGGGAAGTTGGTGATAGTTTGATGTTTTCTTTTTGTGTCTGGGAGCCGTAATGTTTCTGTATAGCAGCAATGACGCTCAACAGTGTCGTTTTTGTCTGTTTTGGCAAAGCCTTAGTTTCTGCTTACGAATGCGTATACTATAGCTTGGTTGTATCGGTTGCTTTCGGCTGTGCTGTGGCGTAGGTTCGATTCAATGATTTGGAGCACTAACGAGGGTGGTTTTAGCAACATATATTCTACATTCTGTGAAAGAGAGTTCCTCCTACGCATATATAGGCACGCCAAAAGTTAGGCAATACCGTTTCGCCACGTTGACGCCCTGCCCTCGTACTGCAGAACGTATACAATGGCGTCCCCGGGAAAAAGAAATAAGTAGATATTTTATATATATATATATATATATATATATATATATATATATATATATATATATATATATATATATATATATATAACAAAAAAAGTTAATCGATAGCAAGTGATACTGCCTTGACAGGCCATGGGACCGGTTCACGCGGGTACGCGGAGTCGGTCACATATTTGTTCTTGGAACAAGAGCGATATTGCCGAGATCTGTCGGGCGTGAACCATGCGAGTGGATCAAGACTCGTGCAGTTTAGCTGGAGTTTTTGCCTGCGAAAATGTTTAATTGCCACGTACAGCATGCATGGTCACCTTGCCACCCACAATGATTCGTAAGTCTCTACACGTACTACAGAAAAGTATTAGGCGCGTTGAATAGGAAGTAGTTAACTGTTAGCGTGAGCACGCATCCTGTTCTGCTTTTTCTTGACTTCCCAAGTCTTGCATGGGAGGCACCGCTTTACACAATGCACTCAAACTCTGAACCTCACTTTAGAAGCAATTCGTAAGTGTTTATGAAACTTTTATATGCAGCAACGACGCCTTTTCATGTTGTTTATTGCCGGATAAAATGTCAATTCCTGTATTCCGGCAAAAGTAATCAGGAACACGACAAACGAACAAGCTAATACCCCAGTTGCCCTGCTTACTGTTTTTATCCACTTAACGCGCATTAAGGGTACAAGAACGATACGAAAGATTAGAGATAAGGTTGGTTTGTGAATACGGGCCTTAGATCATTCTTTTTCGTGGGTTCGTTGAAGCATGCACACCCAGACAAAATGATCTATCTCAGGCTCAGCAGTTTATAAAACAATGTTCAGTAGATGCGGGCACATTACACAGGCGACGATCTTAGCTTAAAACGTCAGCCGTGATATCGAAGGCCCCGTGGTACCGCTCTGAAAATGGACGGAGCATCAGCCTGCTTCAGTTTTTCTAGAGCTATTGGGCCGAAATAGCAGCTTAAAACGCAAAGGAAACGTGAAAGTTTGGTTAATGTTCACGTTGATATACGGGATATACGGGTATGTATAGCTTAATTGAGTGAGCGGGCTGTGGCCTTGGCCTGCGTTTTTGCAGCAGCTCTTCTATACGCGTTGCCCAATCTTGACCGCCACGTTATAACTTTGCCATTTGTGTCTTGTACCACCGGGGTGCCGCTTTGATGCGTTGAGGGCTTAGTGGACGTACTCAAAGCTTTGGGAGAAGTAACAAATAAGAGGTGGAGGGGGCCTTTTACTTTTGGGCATCGGTCTACCCAGAGGACAAGTATTTCCACGTACATAATTTGACAGCCTTGCGCAGTGCAGCTGTCCTATGCTTCACTTAACGAAATTAAGATCCCTCAGCGACTTCGCTTAGTGTTGCTTTGCGAGTTATCTATACTATAGCAGGATCGTTCTGTTCATCCAGCCGTGCGGGGAGCCCGAATTCCCAGCGATGCTCTCGCCTCTAAACGTCAATCTTACACGTTGCTTTTGGCAGTTTCCGAGGGCACTGTTAGTTTCGTCTCTACGGCCTGGCTGTTCGCTCGATTGCCGAGATGAAAGAGACGACATGGCCCAACACGACCGACCCGAGTCACTGTCTGACCGCGGGATTTCGAAACTGGTATAGCGCGCCGCTCGTACTACCTCCTCGCCGGGCGTTGCCTAACTGGTGACATGAGGCGTTCGTACTGAGAGCGCGGCGGGATAAAGAAGCAGTCAACAAATGCAGCTGCGCCGCGACAGCGTGGAAAGACGCAATGGTATTTCATCGTTGTTGCCGGCGGCTGCGGCCGTCGCGTTTTGAAATCCCGCGGCGTGGCTGCGGTCAGGATTGCGGTATTTCTGTCGCACGCGCGAATCATGTCGTCTGCGGTTTTATATTTATTACTATTACTTTTTGCCGCTTGATGATGTTGCGTGCGTCTTAAAAAAGAAACACGTTGGAACTTCGTACGACGCCATTATTGCATGCCAGAATATATAGTTCAGGCGGACGCGTGGGTAAATAAAGCAAGTTTTTGCGCGTTTGTGTGTGTGTGTGTGTGTGTGTGTGTGTGTGTGTGTGTGTGTGTGCGTGTGTGTGTGTGTGCGTGTGTGTGCGTGTGTGTGTGTGTGTGTGTGTGTGTGTGTGTGTGTGTGTGTGTGTGTGTGTGTGTGTGTGTGCGTGGTTCACTTATAGATACTTCATTTCAACCTCCTCCTGAATACCCACACGGGAATTTTAGTATGCGCCGATTTCGCGTGCATCCGGGGCATGAAGCATCGCGCTTGCGTTGCTAGTGCTACTGCTCTCTGCTAAAGGTTTCCTCTTTCCGGAGTCGTCTTCGTACTGTTATCCGCACGTGAGGATAAGCTAGTGCTGTACTGTCTATCAATCCATTCCTTTTGTATATGTACACTATACGCAGGCAGTATCTTTCCGCCATTTTCTGTTCGCCATAATCTATACCAGGAGTGCTATATAGCTCACCGCGAACACACCTGCACATCCGCAGCTGTAGCCTGTAATTTAAATACTCGCTATATTCGTATTGCCGTCTGCTAGTCTGGTGCAATGCAGTCGTTGCTGTCGCAGATGCAGTCTTCCTTTCGGTCGTTGAACGTCTCACCTCCCACATGATAGTCTGCTACCGTCTGGTATCGCGACTGCTGCTAGTAAATGCATCGCCGCACAGGAGGGCTGCACTCTTCGCGCAGTGGCGTTTCTGCTGCTGCCGCGTGTACCGATCTCTCCAAGCGTTTGTATTAGTTTTCTTCTTCTTTACTGATATGCGCTGTAGTAAATGTAGGCGTCTTCTTGCGCTGGGTGCTCCATTACAGAGCATAGTGGCACGGTGACTATGAAAGGTTACGTTGTGCTGGAAAGATTTGTACCTTAGCGCTTGCTAAACGAGGTGAGTTGCAGAACTTCACGGTTTCGAAGCTTGAAGGTGTACACGCTGCAACAACAACAACAACACAGAAGGACAAATAGCCTGCAGGGGCACTACTTCATCTACTACGTAAGTTCGTAACTTCTCAAGTTCCGTTCTCGCATGCGATTTTGTGATTGTTGTCGTTTGCCGATATCAGTCACGAAATGAGCCTTTCCTAAGCGTTTGCGTTCTGGCTGAGGCTTCCTTTGCTTATCTAGTTATAACCGAAGTTATCGCTTTGCTCGCAATACCTCCGGGGTTTCCGTGCGCGCACGCACACACACACACACACGCACACACACACATCCACACGCACACACACGCGCGCACATACATACATACATACATACATACATACATACATACATACATACATACATACATACATACATACATACATACATACATACATACATACATAGTATGTATGTATACATACATTTCCGTTCCTTCTTCTTAATCATCATCTTCTTTTCAAGGTCTAGAGTTTTACGATTCCCCCCCCCCCCTTTTTTTTCTGCCAGAGCACTTTTATACTTAAATCTCTGCGGTTGAAGTTGCGGCGATTATTTGCATCACAAGTTACGATGCACAACGATCTGAAGCGTTTTACTTACTTATGGGCGCACGCTACAAATAAGCCAGCAAATAGTAAAAAAGTAATTACTCATTTACCTTGCCAAATAGCGTCACTTTTCGAATTTCCTTTTCGAGAACGGTAGTGCCTTTTTCCCAGATGTCTGTTTTCCGTACACCATCCTAGGGAGAGTAACTTGCGCCGGCATACGTCAATTAGTGTGAGCACGCACAAGCACGCATCGGAATATGGGCTTTCGTGTCGGTGCTGTGATCTGCCGCTAGCCTGATTTTATAGCACTGATGCCTCTGCAACCGTCAACATTTTTCCAGTATCAGATCAGGTTTCAAAATTTGGCTGAGCCAGGGCAGCTGGGTCTCTGTTTTTAGGTTCTTTTCTACGGGCCAACTTTGCTGCTGGAGCGACTTGCTCCTTTCTCTGCCGAGAGTCGGCTATCCGATTCCCTTTATGCAGTGCCGTGTTTTGATATCTTCATAGATACTGCAGTTTGTCTTTCAGCTGATCCGATTTCCTCCGCTGTCTCGCTTCGTGATCGCCACTGAAGCGAGTGTGCGGTAAATGAGCAGGAGCGAAGGACAAGACCCGACATTTAAGGGGGAGGGGGGAAGGTAGTGGTCAGTGTGGGTTTCTTCGCGTCTGGAGGTGCGGCCGGCCGGCCGGAGATCAGGTCTGTTTCTATTTCGGGAGTAGCTAATTGCCGGCAGTTGGACGCGCGAAAGCGTGCACCGCACACAGGTGCGCTCCGACAGCGCCACCTCTCTCGCCGAGCTGCTTGCTCGTGCCTGAGCACGGCGGCGGCGGCGGCAAGCTCCACCTGCGCGGCCGTAATCCCGCGGATGAGGGGGGAGGGCAGACGCGCCCGCGTTTGTCGGCGCGCGCGCTCCTGTGACCTTCTTGGAAAACAAGGTGGCTAGCCCGGACGTAACTTAGTTGCGCTGATCGGGCTCTCGTGTATCTCGCTTCTTGCGCTGCCAGCAGCACAGCTCGGCGCGGGTACCGATTTGGTCGCGTCCTTGCTCGCGCGAGCCGTTCCCCGCATTTTATTCGATTTTTTTCTTCTTCAACTCTCTGCAGCAACGCGCATAAAAGCGAACTCCGTCAATGCCGCGCGTTAGTCGGCGCCAGGTTCGCGGTGCCACGATAGGGTTTGGCCCTCTTGCTCTCCCTGGATCACTGCCACGTTTGTCTGTCCCGCTTCTTGCGGCACCGCGCATAGCATATGCATCGCGGGGGATCGCGTATGGTCGTTGCTGCGTGCGCGGCTGCTCTGCGTCCTGCTATTTAGTGCGCGCTACCATTAAAAGTAAATTGCCGGCCCACACTCGTCGTTTCCTCTTTCTTCGCTTTGTCCTTGCAATCTTCCCTCGCTGCGCAGCTATCGGCGTAGTGAGATCAGGCACGACCATGTTAGCATGCGCTTTTTATGGCGCAATTCCAGACCACGTCCGGAATATCGCTGCCCCACGAAAGCAAATAATCAGATTCGCCTTTCTGTCTGCGGCTTTGGCGTCGCGCAACGGTCGCCACTATGTAGTTTGTGGCGTTTGTTGAGTAGGAGATCGCGGGTTCGATGCCGATAGGGCCAGAGTGCAGAAAACTCTCGTTTACCGTGGTTTGTGTGCACGTTAAATGCGCCAAGTGGTCAAAATAATCCGGGGCCCCACTCTACATTGCCTCTAATAATAACCCTTGCGCTGGTTTGAGACGTTGAACCCCATGCTTGAAAGAATGGCAGCAAACGAAAGAGGTCGAAATTTAACTGCATAGCACTCTTGAAGGTAAGCCTTGGCAAGACAATGATGGACAGATTGCCTGACTCCCATGCCTCGCACGGGTCTTCCCCTCCTACACGTACGCGGCCCTCTGCACGCTATCCCCTCTTTAGCTCAACGTACCGAGATCAAGTAAGGACACGGCTTGAAGTTAGGCCCGCACCTAAGGTAATGCCAGGTCTGATGTCATTCTGTTGAGCTGTTCGTGTGTGTTGCGCTAACAAACAATAATGCCAAGGAAAGTATAGGGATGTTATTTGTAATAATTGGGACATAAATCTAAAGAAAGTAAAGTGGACGAAAAGATAACTTGCCGCCGGCAGGGACCGAACCTGCGACCTTCGAATAACGCGTCCGATGCTCTACCACTGAGCTACGGCGGCGGTCATCCCCCCGTCCACTTTATAGGGTATATATGTGCATTTAAACCTAGCAGTGTTAGTCAGCGCCGATCGCAGCCATGGCGGTGAGTGTGACTCTTTTTCTGCCTTTTAGCGTCACGTAGCACGTGATCTTTTTTTTTTTTTTTTTTTACGAGCTGTCAGCTGACCAATAATCCCTCGCATACTACCTGAAGGCACCAAGTCTGCCAGAACGACACCCTCGCTATGAACGAAGGAAAGATTACTTTTAAGGGCTCGTTTTTCTTGCGCTTAGAATGTAACACAAGCACGCATAAAAATCTGCCTTTGATATACACAGTTTGAAGCCAATTTTTTTCAAGCGAGATTTCTTTTAATATCGTTACATATAAATGGTTACAATGCACACAACTTACTCTTTCATCTGTATATACATTTCAGATGCACTTAGAGATGAGCTGATCATCAGTGGCTGATTAGGGGTTAATTGTTGCTGGAGCCAGCGTTTCAGCGACGAAATAGTTCGACCAGTACATCATTGAAAATGTCCTGTCCATTATGCAACCTTGCCTTGTTTTGCTTCGAGATAGGCTGTCGTTTGGTATGCTCATATCTTAAACATGCAAAGATCTGTTATAGATTACGAATTCGAGACAGTTCCACCATGTGGAGTACATTATTCATGTGGCTTTGTGTTTTCGTTCTTTATGGATTTCTTTAGTTATTTTGGAGGTGAGGAAACATACTATATCATGTCGGCGCCAAAAACTTACTGAAAGGAATCGGCAAAAATAAAAGTAGAAAAACTTGATATTTTGGTATATTTAGCCGGAAGCACGGTGATGGGGTGTTATATGGCTGAGGCTTGAAATAAGGGTCAAATACGCACTTCCGTGGAAACCGCGCCCTGTAAACTTCTAGTGCCTTTAGTGCACATACAGCGTGATAGAATATCGCAGACTTGATCAGGTCGGCGCTACTCGCGCAGAGAGGAGGGACGAGCATGCGACATCAAATCTTTCCTTTCTTGTCGGGTAATATGCCTTCTTCTGGTGCGTCATCTCCCAGCGTTGCGCTTTCATATTTGAAAAGTATGCGTGACCGGTGATAGTTGGCGGCCCCTGATGCACATTCACGGCGGAGCAACAATGACGAGAAGAGCGCAGACGAGCACTTGTTTTTAGGGCATGACGAAAGAGAAAATAAAATGTGTAGCGGAGCAGGTGACAGGGCTTTCTTGTGATCCCTGATGCAAATTCTGTAGGCCCGCGATTTTTGTATCGGGTTCTTTGTTTCTGCTGTCGCCGCCGTGATTTTACCGAGGGATTAGTTCATTTACATGAAGGCATTTCATAAACCTGTCCGGCAATATGAGATGCGTTCGCGGCGCCTTCCCTCTGGTATTTCGTAACAGGTGAACTGAAGCAAAGGATGGCGCGCCCGGGGCAATTCAACACCGCCTACCGCCGGCGCATTGTGCGATATTAATGCAGCGGAGCGCGCGCTTCGGGTGGCCGTCGTGGATTGCACGGAAGCCCTAATTGTGCGACTGCCGAAGTTAATCGAACTCGGGGCGTTACGTAAACGCCGCGGCCGGTTCCTGCGGCGCGAGCGCATCTGCCAACGCTATTACGGGCGTGTGTCGCGGAGCCAACGCGGTGACATCCTGCGGTTACTGCGGTGCCGCTCGCTACTCCGTCGCGTGGCTTTCGACGAGGTGCGAAGAGGCGCGCGCGCCTGACCTTGCGTGACATTAGTGCGGGCGCGGCGCTAGCAACAAGTGCGACCATGACGACACTGACGCGCTGAGCTGCAGACGCCGCCGTTGCGCAATGGACGCCGCTGTCTCGTGCTCCTCCGGCGGGCTCTTCTTTTTTTTTTGTTTATTTATTGCGATAGCAATTAGGCGGACGCGAGGAGAGGTGCATAAGGTGCATAAACGCCGTTGTCGCCGCCGTTGTCGTGCTGTCCCGCTCAACTGTGCGTATACGCACAGTCGGGGAATTTCAGGCTATCGAGAGATGGCGGACTGTGTTTGGCTGTCATTAAAAAAAAAGAAAAAGAAAACAGGAGGAAACGAATTTGACGCCGTTTAGCTTGCGTGGTGACAGGCTTTGACCACCCGCGCGCCGCTACTTGTAGTGGCGTCATCGTAGGTCAAAATGGCTGCGCTTGGTTCTTGTTGCCGTGACCTCGGGGGTATCACCACCTTATCGGTCACGAGCTGGTGCGTTGAAAAATTTTCCTCGTTTAACTACTGAATACTAGAAATCGCTGCCTGGAGCCATCCACTCTCTTCCGTTGGACGATTTCCTGCTTGTGCTTGAATGTTATTAATAATCACTGTGGGTTTGTTTTCTTTCTCGTGCTGTGTATAGTCTGTAAACGTAACTTGACACATTTTATTATTTCACAGCATTATGCAAGTAAGGATCAGAAACAAAAAAAGAGAAAATCACTGCAGTATAAGCTGTACATTTCGGCGTAAACATGCATATGTTGGAAGTCGCTGGCTTGAAAATTTTTATAAATTTAATTTTTACTCCAGTCGATTTTGTCACCGTAATATTTCAGCGCAGTAGTGTTTGATCGAGATGCTTCATAAAGGGGTTTCCACTATTATTTAACGCTTCATTCGCACCGAAATGCAACATATATAGTGCACACTTTAGGTTTTGTCATCTAAATTTGAATGTTGCTTTTTCACACGAAAGCGACAATCCGAGCACCAGCACAGCCTTCCACGTTTGACCCAAGTGGCGGCGCTTCCACCTTGAGTGAAGAGACATGGTTTTGGGCTCTCAAACTCACCATAGCCGGCGGGCCGCAGTCACGCAATGTAGTACCACAAGGCCCGGGACAGTAAAGATGGTGGCCCCGCCACGGTGATCTAGCGGTTATGGCGCTCGACTGCTGACCCGAAAGTCGCGGGATCGAATCCCGACCGCGGCGGCTGCATTTTCGATGGAGGCGAAAATGTTTGAGGACCGTGTACTTAGATTTAGGGGCACGTTAAATAACCCCAGGTGGTCGAAATTTCCGGAGCCCTCCACTACGGCGTCCCTCATAATCATATTGTGGTTTTGGGACGGTAAGCCCCAGATATTATTATTAGTAAAGATAGTGGGAGAGCGTGGGGGGGGGGGGGGGGGGGGGAGAGAGAGGTGGAACGAAAGGTTGCCATTTGAAAGAACGCCTTTCCCATATATGGGTCATTTGTGAAGGGCATTTGACGCCAGGTTTCGTAAAACATATGGATACTGATTTCCACAATCACTAAAATGTGGACGTCGATTCTGAAATATAGTTTTCGTTCCATGGTGATGTTTGAGCTCATATTGAGCGCATGGGGTGCCTCACGAAAAAGAAAAAAAAGAGATATGCATGGGACCAGTCCCGTCTCTGTAGTTTACCCGAGCAAAACGCTATTAATCGAAATAGGCGAGAAAATAATGCGAGTATTATTTAGCAAAGTCACAAAACTGTATTACGGGGGAAGCCGCGGGCCGCTAGCGAAAGGTCCGGGGGCCGCGTGTTTGAGACCCCTGCTGTAGATGCACCGTCAGCGCTATGCGCTCAATCGCATCAAAGCCAAGGCAGCGCTCTGCATCATTCCTTGTGAGCTCTCGAGTGTATGCACTGCTCTGAGTAGAACGAGCAGTTAAACATCAAACTAAAGTTGTCTGTTATTTCAAAGACTGCTGACGGTTTGCCGTCAGTCTCGTACCGTGCACAAACAGCGTGGTGCGACGTGTGCAACGCCATTGGCTAGAGAGAGAGAAACGAAGGAGGAGAGGCAGGGAGTTTAGCTAAGGACGTGTCCGGTTGGCTACCCTGCTATTGGGGAGGGGGAAATAGAATTATCGGTGGAATAATAAAAAAAAATCAGGAGCGACGCTTGTCATTATGCCTGCCTTGCGAGTCGCCATGATAGCTGACAGGGGTCCCGCTTTTCCTCCTCGCGTCAACGTGTCGCACCCGTGTATAGTTAGAATAACCGTCTGAGGAGTCCAAGCGCGACGCTAAACCTCGCTATCGTTGTCAATGCTTAAACTGCCAACTTTTTTTTTTTTTTCTGTTACCCGTGCGCCGGCGGCGGGGGCGGCTTTTGTGCGCGCGTACCAGCGGGGTGAACGTGCCCCGGCTGCACGGGTGGCGCATGACTAACGGCCTTCGGAAGCCACGCCGGGGTCACGGCCAGATCGAAGCTGCGGCGCGATGCTCTCTCACCTGTCCTGCAGCCCGTCTCGCGGCCTTCCGCCGCCGCGTGCTCTGATTTATCCCGCCGCTCTTGATGAGCCAGCTGTATTCCGCCCTCCTCTGCTGGTCGATGACACCGGCGGGAGCCGGTCGCGCGGTGCAACCAGCCCCAAGTCCCCCCCGCCGGTTCCTGACCTGCTAGGCAGCTGTTAGTAAGCGCGAGGGAGGAAATTCACCCGGCCGAATATTTCCTGATATAGAGAAGGGTACTGCGCTCTCGTGACCGTCTGGGAAGCGTTCCTTCTGTGGCTTCATATCTGCACAGATGACGAAAAGGCACTTGGGGCCCCCGACGGTGATCCTATCAATCCAATATGTGGCAACTAGTACATGTAACTCGTACAGTGAGCGAATTTGCCGCCGTAGAGTCGGAACTATACCACTACAGTTACGCTACACTTCATTAATACACACTTTGGTGCGCTACCAGAAAACTCATTACTTTCTCGCATATCGCATCTTCTTTTCGCCCATATTTTCAAGAAGTGTTGCGCAATCGTGCGGACGGATGCTACCTCTTTGTTTTTGTTTGTCTTTAATCGTTGCACTGGTGCTATAACGCCCATTACTTCGGTAACTAATGGATGATTCACGAAGTACGTTAAACAAAACTCGCGGGGTCCCTTATGCATTCGCCTAAGACGACTCGACGGCTGTCTTTTTCTTCTCAGTTGACGTACTGATCCTTCCCCCCACCCCTCCGGAAGTTTTCTGCAGCTAACGTGATTTTGCACTGACTCCGGGATATGAGGCACTGTAAGCTTTCTGCACCTCGCCTGGATTTGCACTGTCCCCGTGACCGGCCCACCTTTGACCAAGCGACGACGTCTGGGTTGGCGTCATCGTGTGACGTCATTATAACACCACAAATTTTGGCGATCTGTGACGTCATTACATGATTTCTTTGCATCACTTGTGTTGACGTCGACGCGGGACGGCGACGGTCATGTTTCGCGTTTGGTGAAGCATCTAAGGCTTTCGCCTTAAAAAGAAGTCGAAAGGTGTTAGATGAGAAATTGTGTATGGCTGACGGACACAGTAAATTCCTCGCGGGCACCGAAAACTGGCTCACGTGGCTAAAATGACGCCCGATGTGTTGTACCAGCGCTTCCTGGAGGCGCTGGTTGTACACCATGGTAACGCGTACGCGTCAGGAATGTACGTACAAACGCACAACCTGAGCTTAAACATTGATTGTCGTGAATTTAACCCCTCAATTCAGCTGCCTATAATACCAGATGCAGCATTGTGAGTTGGTTCGGGCCTGTAATATCCGAGATATTATAGTGATAAGTTGGTTTTGCGTATATGCAGCAAATCCACGCCGGCAGTTTTTCTGCCTCTGGTAACAACTTCAAAATCAAGCTATCGTCCTGGGTAGCTTGATATAGCAGCGACACGTGGATTCAGCGTCTTTATTACGTTCCACACAGGGAACCAGCCAAACTAGCAGATTATGTGCATGTACGAACTTGTTGAACACACTGAACTTGTTATGTCATGGAGCAGTTTTTATGTCAGTACACCATTTTCAGTTGTGTATAATTATATCACAAAACTTCTCCAGTCACTCAGTTACATTCAGTCGTAGCACGTAGTAGTTCTACCCTTTTCCCGGCGGAAAGCTATGGAGACGTTTGTGTAAGAAATGCACGCATTCCCTGGCACATCTTTTGGATGAATTCTGTGGCTCATATCGCATCTGAAAGACGCGGCGAAGATGTTTCTAGCTTAGCGTGATAAGAGCTTACGTCATGTCGACCTGACAGTCAGAAAAGCGGACGATTAGAGATATCCTTGTGCTGGCCACGATTTTCAATTGCGCGTCTCTCCAGCAGCTGGTGGAAACGTGAAAAAAAAAGTCGCGTCTCGCACGTGCATGTAAATGAGTCTCTTTCTACAAGCCACCTTTCTATGATTCCAGTTTCTGTCGCTCACGAGCTCGTCGCTGCAGCACGCAGAATGTTCGCAGTATATAATGCGGGACACATGCTGTGTCGTCGTCTATATGTATACAAGAAAGCAGCCGCCATGGAGCCGGCTCTTGGAATACGACGAGATGCCATCTGCGACTCCGTGCTGCTTTCTGCAAACGGCTTGTTTAGCTTTAGGGGATCAGCGAAATACCGGCGAAGCGGCCGGGGTCACGTGAACGTATACGCGTATAGAAGGCGAGCGTGTTTTGACGTCCAAAGTATTTGGCAGTCTGCCTGCTTTGACGTCGAAAATCCGCGCCGCTCTCGATTTCGCGTGCACCCCACCCATGCTTTTCCTTCGAAATGCGTGTCCCTCCCTCTTATAGAGCGAACAGCTCCTGTGGGGTTTCGAGTTCGTGACTGAGGCTTATCTGTGACGACTGGAGAGAGGCCGTGCTGGCTTCTAATCCAGCCCTAATGAGCCTGAGCCCGCGCTGCTCTCGGACTGCGTTGTGCCCGATGCAGTTTGCCATGTGGGATATGGCGGCTGCGGCTCTCAGTGACAAGTGGGGGGCACTGGTTTCTGAATTTTCCGGCGTACAATGGCAGAGAAACGGACTAAGCGCAAAGGAACATGGCGTGTTTCTTTCTTGTACATATGTGAATGATTTTACAACGGCCTAGTCTGCCGCCACGTTGAGCTGTATAAGCGCACGTTGCAACGTCTAGCAATTTATAATGTAGCCGCGCGAACGCGTTTTATGTTATATCGGCGAGTCGTGATCATGGGCAAGAACGATAAAACGTTCGTTACAGGTACTCTTCAGTCGTGTCGCAAACATTCAGAGATTTCTAGTGTCTCGTACTCCGTGCAACAGCTATAGCCACAAGATACGTTTCTTGGAGTGACAGAAGGTTATAGCGATGAGTTTATCGCGCGCTTCCTTTCGCCGGTGTACTACGTAACTTAACACCGCATGGCTCGGCTGGCGCACTTTGACGTCGTGCATGGAGCATTTCGTCATGTGTACTCGCCAACGAGTGCTGATCCAAACTGGAGCCATATATCATTTGTCATACATTATATAGAACCGCCAGTGTACCAACAAATCCGTTCACCGAGTCGGTTGGTTTAGTGAAAGGCTGCTGTTTTTTTTTTCTTTTCAGTTTTCTTGTTCTTGTGCCCGGCTGTCGTGTGCTTAAGACGACGTAGCCGGTGACGTATACGTACCGTTTGTCGTCTTTTTTTTTTTTACTTCGCTGTGTTAAACTGTAAATGGCATTTAGTTGTGTAGTTCATCTTTGGGTGTTTGAATATAGATGACTTTGCAGCAGCCTCTGGTGACCGTTTTTACATCATCTTTTCTCATGAGTGGTTTCCATATATGATATACTGTTACTGTAATATTTGCCTGCTAAGTGATTGAGTTTGGTTTCCCAGTTGTCCGCGTCCCCTTGCCTTCCTGTTCTATGCAAGCTCCTTTTGTTTTCTTTTGCATTTTTGTTGTTCATCATGAGATAGAGCAAGGCTGATTCCCATTCGCCCTAAAACTAAAATGTTTCGCATGCACCATTGATACTGTGGGCGTGTGTTATGCGCTTCTTCCTCATTGTACATTATCACAATCATCATTATCAGTTTGTCTCTCCGTCTTCATCGTCACTGTGTGTCATTATCATCATCTGGTGTGTGCGCGCTCTGCCTCTGGCTGCCTGTTCGCTGCCGAATCCTCGGGCCTAGTAAACGTCGTCTAAACCAAGACGTCATAATACATATTTCAGAGGAACCGTCCGCCTGGTTATCTTTTTCTCGCATAGTCGCAGCGAAGCCGGCGAAAAATGTGTCATGGTGAGGGCTCAGCACGGCACTGACCCTTTGCAGCGTTCCTTGAAGGAAAACATTATAAATTTGACCCCAGATAACAGATTGCGCGTCTAGTCAAGGATGCCAGATTGCAGCAATTGCTATAGGCATGCGGTATCATGCGGATAACATGACGAATGACAGTTTCTTTGGCGCGGATCTCTGTTGATGCGAAAAAACGTTTCCCGATTGAATGTGCTTGACTTTCTCAAAGCAACAGAAGTGTTGCTTTCAGCACGGACGGGTATTGTGGACGTGCCGCCAAAACTCGATACATGCATATTCCGCCCCCGTCGAAAATGAACGCAAAAAGCTTTATAATGAAACAACTCAGGTTCTTGTTTTTGCTTCAAGTTCTTTCGCTAGAATTCGAGTCCTCTCCGATTCAACAGAAGCGATATACCATCATCCGCCATCGTAAGATTCGCGAATGTAGGGTTGCCATTGATTTCCGTCGTCTACCCGCAACACTTCCCCCCCCCCACCCCTCCTTTGCGTTCTTAGCGCTGTTTCATCGCTCATTGCAGCTTTTGCTTGCTATTGCTTTATGCAATTTCTCTAGACTTCCGTTTTCTGATGTCCTTTATCGCTGTGGCCGACCCATTATCGACGGCGCGACGCCGTGGCAAGGCGATAAGCTTTGGCACTAATGCAGTCTCGGTTTCATATACTCCCGGGCGATGTGTCGTTGCGCTAGCGCAACACTATTGCCCTTAAGCGAGAAATACGTGCGGTCTGTTAACGTTTTTCAGCGAATAGCCGTATTTTTACGTCAGACTGTAAGTATCAGTCGGTTTTTTTTTTGCTGCAGCTGCATTAAGAATCGCACCGAAGAAAAAAAAAAAAGAAAGACATCTTGCTATTTTAATTGAACAGTGTCGTTAGCTCCCCCCCCCCCCCCCCTCCCGATAGACCTCGTACTGCTCGCATTTGTCCACAATGATGCGAAGCCGCGAGAGACCTTAATTTTGCCAATTCTGCTTTGTCCCCGAAGTTGGTGCCGCATGCATGTGCACTGCGGTAAGACACCCCCACCTCTTTCCAAAGACACACATACATTTCTTTCTTTTTTCTACAGAACAAATAATCTTAGACAATATGAGAATTGCCCATCTTACGAGGCAGAGAAAAGTTTGTTGTAGCGTGATAATGATTTCTGCGAGACCACGTTATTGTATGCAGTATAGCGTAATGAATTAACTTCACAACGTCGTGTGTACGCATGCCTGTGTATGCAGGGATACGGCGATTTGTGAGAATAAACGTTTTCATGTTGGTATCGTAGCCTCAGTGTTCCCGCGTAGTCAACTGACTTGGCTTCAGAAAGTGACCGGAAGCTTTATATTTACATAAATAAACGTCGTAGATAGAGGAGGGGTTACTGAATGGTGAAGAGAAAAGTATCAAACGGTAGCCGACAGGAGAGGGTACTGGGCGGCTGTCGTCTGCGCTCGACTAGACGGTCGTCTGTAACAAGACTTGCAAGGCAGACTCCATTGTCATCGCCCAGGATCGGCGAAATGGATCGACGGCGCAAAAAACCGAGGAGAGCTGGACAAAAGAGTCCATGTCAACGAACAAGTGTAGCGCGTTTCTGACTGGCTCCGTTGCACGGGGACGCATTGTTCGAGACGGTTCGTGGGCGGACTCGACGGCGTTGTCCTTCGAACCGTTCTCCGATTACGCGATGCGAAGGGAGAGAGGACCGTCTAGGCCTGTCTGCGCGTCGTCGAGAGTGCGACAGTGTCGCCCCGAGTCCGACCGGTGTACGTAGCGACGTGTCGCGACGCACGTAACCGAGCGGCGCTGCGGTTGCTGCTGCTGCTGCTGCTTCTTGGACGATGTCGTACTGCGGCGTCCCTAAGAGCGTGCCTCGCCCGTCGAACTCGTCATCGTATATCTTCCTTCCCCTCCGATGTCGGCGCTTTTCTGCCGCCTCTTTTGATATCGTCTATAGCTATCTCGCCGATATGGCGAAAGTGAACGTTGCAATACATCAGGCCTTCTCAAGTTTTCCTTTTTGCCTTACCAGAGTTTGAAGTGGCTCACAAAAAGGGGAGGTGCGGCATGTACCGGCTCATTGTCCGCGTGCTTTGGCGTTTCGATGAATGCGGCTCTTCTCGCATTTGTCGGTAGGGAAAAGTGGCGGTGTTTCGAAGCCGTTGTGCAAGACGCGCGGGTCGCTTGAGTGCGGCCCAAGGTCAGCCGGCCACGATGACGTGCCAGGCGGACTCGTTGGAAGAACCCATGGGAACAGTCCTTCCGATCGCACTCCGCGATGTGCGAGCGAGGACTGGCGTGGCAGCAGCCGGGCGCGGTCTCGGGGATTCCATCTTGGACGCGACACGTCGTGCCTCCTTCCCTCTCTTGTACGCCCGGCCAGACGGCCGGTCCTTTTTGACGCTCGAATCGATCGATCGACTTGTCTGGCGTGGATTCCACGCCGCGCGGCGCCGGTCTTCCGAGTGGCCTTTGTTGTCGCGTGCCGCAATAAATGGCCGGGGCACAGCGGACGGCGCACACTTTTGGACTGATCGAGCAGGAAACGGATACAGACGCTGGCGTAGCGGCAGGTGTGCCTTCCTCCCCCTTTCGAAACGCGGAAGTGCTGAGGCGGCGGCTTCCTCGTGCCGCGTAAACAGGCGCCGCACGTGCGCGCGGACGTGCTCGCCAGCCCATATGGCCAACCTTTGCTTCCTGGTCTGACCACGCGCTTTTTTGCGTCGCTCCTGAGCCATGACGTTTGTTTGCTGCGAGCGCACTGGCCGCCTGCCAAGCGATCTCCGTGGTGCCGACGGTGCTTCTTCCAGCCTCTCGGTCTGGACGGTTCACTCGGCTAAGGCCATTTCTGTCCGCCCCTGGGGCCGGTCGCTCCTGCAGACAGATCTGTCTATCTTTACTCACCACAATCGCTCTTGTCTATACGGTACTCTAATCTGCTGCAGGCTCAAGAAGAGTCGGGATTATTCGGGTCTCAATCAGTTCGTGCCGATCAGTGGCGCGAACGATGGTTCTGGAGGACGGCCCGCAGAACTGGCAACAGTTCGTTATATGGTTCAGGAAGCAGCGAGACTGCATAGCGGCCGCCATCTCTTATTTGTACTAGATTTGGTGGTCGGAGGGCGCGCTGTGTAGGCTATAATTGCTGGCTTGCGATTAGCACACTATACAGTGGCATAGCGCACTATGCGATCGTTACTGCGCTCAGAGCGCAGGAACGTTCCTGCCGTATGGCCAGGTTAAGTTTGCCGTGCACATGCTGGCGCTGTTCCGTGCCCGAAGCCTTGGGTTTTCTTTTCCCGAGGAAACAAATACGAGCCGCTGTCCTTCGGCCGGCACCCAGTCTGCCAAGGAGCTGCGAACGCGGTTTTATGGCCGTGCGTGTGTCTGCGATCATCTCCTCGAGCCGCCGTGGCTGTGCGAAGAATTTGGCGCGGTCGCTGCTGCTCGTGGCGCGCCAGTTTGGCCTAAAGAGAGAGGCACACGCTTATCGTGTCCCTGGGATTGGTGACGCAACGTGTCCGGCTGGTTCGCGAAAGCTAGTGAGAGACGCCGTCTGCGGCTGCGCTGACCTTGGTCGCAAACCGTGGGCGGCGCCTTGGCAGACCGCGCGCTGCCAGGTTATCCGCGCGTTTCCTCCTCGTGTTTTTGTTGTCGGCGCATATTTGGCCGCGCGATAAGGGTTCCGCATCAGCTAATTTATGTTGCAACGGCTCTCGTGGAGCAGCGCCAGCGCGCTCCCCCTTGGCCCGCGGCGTGTATTTGCATGGCCCCCTCCCGTCCGACGATTCTTCTCTCCCCCCTTTCTCTCCCGGTCCGTTATTGGTTTCTGCATTCGTCGGCACACATCTTTAATGCATGGTGCCTGCAGACTGCACGCTCGCTCGCTCCTGGAGGGTGAGCCGCCTGCGAGAGCCCTCGGCGCGACACTTCTCCCTGCCGCCGCCGCAGGTATGCCTTTGGGCGCGCCATGTGCCGCCCGCCCGGTGCTTCGTGTCCTGCGCATGTGTTGACCGCAGTTCTCTCTCACGTCTCGCTATAACCGCGCATTTCTCCTAGTCATATTCTCACCGCCGCGCGCATACCGCTGAAATAAACGGCGGGCACGCTTATCTTATCGGAATAACTGGGTAACTTCTCTCGCGCTAGGAGAAGGCACTCCGTTTCCGCAGTCCTGCTGCAACAGTTGAGACCCCTCGTCTGATTAGAAGAGAGCCGACAGCAATGAAGGCGCGGCGAGAGGAGTGGCCGGACGGATTGCCATTGTTGACCTGGCCAAGGAGAGCGCATTCCTTCCCGAGATGACTGTCGTCTTCTCTCGGGGCGGGTCTCTTGTTACGTGAGCGATGGCACGCACAACACGTTTCATTCAAGGAGCTTATTTATATATACTTGGTTTCCCGGCACTGCATAGAACAGCGCGAGCCAGCGAACGGCGCCGGTATTGCGCGCACAATTGCCCTCGTTGTGACAACGATCGCGTCTTTCCTGCCTCCGGTCCCAAATGACAAGACGGCCGCCGCCTGTCTGGCATGCAAGTGATCGATCGGGGCAGACGCGGAGAAACATTAATTACCGCGCGTCGTTCCGTTCCGGCGTCGAGCTGCCGCGCGTCCCCATCGGCCAATCAATGGAGTCCGTTGATGAGGTAGCGTGCTCGGCTTGTTTTTCTTTCGCCGAATACTTTTGGTCTAATGACCTCTCGTTCTTTTTTCCGCGCCTCGCGCTTCAACTTTTTCTGGGTGCGTTCGTTCGCTTTCGGAGCTTTCGTTCGCACCGGTGTCGTAACTATTCGTTCTTACGCATGTATTTTTTTACGACCACTCGCGAGTATGCGAATTGCCTATTCAATGTCGATGAGAGGGGGAGAAAAGTTAGACACATTCGTTTTGAGAAAGCTGTCGCCACAGTCGTGAAGACTACACACATTCGTCTACAGCTGTGTAGACTCGACTGGGCGATCGGCGTCGTGAAATATGTAATAACGTGGGAGTGAGTATGACGTTTACAATATATGCGTACATATTTTACCGCGAGAAATGGAGGTCGGAAACGCGTTTATTTCAGAGGCTTGTAGGTCGTCCCAGGTGACCTTCAAAATTAATTTTTTTGAGTTTGTCCCGTGTACAGCGCGCCACGATATATAGTGCTCGCGGTTATGCGATAAATTTTACATATTATATCGAACCTTTCTCGTTTTGGTCCAAATTTTTATCAGCCTCGAAATGAAATTATACTCTTTGCTGTCCCGGGCCCGTTCGTGCGTTCTTAGATTTAGTTTATCCGGGGCGTCCAAGCTGTTATATGCCGGCTTGGCCTGTTAGTGGCGCTCGTGCAAACACGCAGCGTTCCTGTACAAACCCTTTTTCACAGCGGTCCAATATGTGCCGCCATGTTTGATCCCTTGATGACGCTTGCCTCAGCCGGCCTACGCTGCGTCACACGATGCCAGTGCGCATCAAGGGTAGTATTCTGTAAGTGTCTACTAAGTGAACTGTCCGTTTCAGCGGGCACTGAATGAATAGAGATCGAAGCCGGGGTTCACTATTGGTGCCGGCCCGCTTGCTCTCAATATTGAGGCAGTCGGAGCTTGCTGAAATGGACAGTCCACTTAGTGGACACTTACAGAATACCACCGCAGCCAGCCGTAGTTTCGGCGCTTGTCGCCAACAATGGCTGCGTAAACTGCACGAAACTTTGACCAATGCTTCAGAAGACACGCAAACGTCGAATATCCATCCTTCCGAGCTCGTTACACCTTGTCGAAATGGTACAAGCACTCGTTCGCTGGGAGACTAGGATAAAAATTTAAAAAAAAAAAACAGTGGCAGGTACTTTCTTTCGGTCGCTGAAGTCTGGACTCATGCGCTCAGATTTTTCTACCCTTATGTATGGCCAATGCTTTGGAAGCCATAATTTATCAAGTTTTTTATTCAGTAATTTGCGGTGCAAGTTAATTACATCATTTAATTTTCGCGTAAATACTCGTGAACTTGTCGACGGCTCTAGATTTTTTTATACCATGCTCTATGCTTAAAATACCTGTGTTTAGAAGTTTCTTGTGGTATAGCTTACAGGAAATACGTAACTATTTATTCATCACTCGTTTACGTTGTGGCTTGTGACGAAACACTTTCGGCTTATCACATTTTGACGTAACATTGTATGTAAACCACTCAATGGTCGACATACCAACAAGCGCACTTGTGTACTGCAATGTGTGACCGTGAGACCCAGTGAGCTTGTGAATTGGACCGGACGTTAGTTGAAACCAGAGATGTTTACAACCGCGATCGCGTCTTATAAATCTGCAGTGCCATCTAGCCCTCTTATTTTTCCGAGAACTTTGCCTTTCACAAACCATGACTATGCTGCAGCTCTACAATGCCTTATTTCTCGGTTTTGCAAGATACAGTCTTCCTGTGATGGGAAATACCTGCAAAACAAATTTGAATGCACTCCAGGGCCTGCAAGCTCAAGCTCTAAGGACATGCCTCGGCCTTCCAAGATGTGCGTCTACAGCGGCAACAATTGTCATTGCAGGAGACCATCCTGTGTCAACATACGTAACCATTGATACCCTCAGGGCGCATATTCGACACCTTGCCCGGGTACCTTCGCACCATCTCGCATCTTTACCTGCACAAAGGCCGCATACAACATTCAGCCGCACTATTGCTGCCCATAGTACTTCTTTGCCATCGAACTACACGCCTGCAGCAAGACCATCCGCGCCTATATGGTGCCTACATCGACCCGAAGTGCGCCTTACCATACCAGGAATTACGACGAAAAGAAGAATGTCATCGGTTGCCCTTAAACAGGCTGCACTACTGTATTTACATGAGGTGTACATTGCTCACACCCATATTTACACTGATGGTTCAGTTATGACTTCAAGCTCAACCGCCGCCGTAATAATTCCAGCAAGAGCTATCACAATACAGCTCAAAATGTTTCACGCAACCTCAACTACAGCTGCTGAACTAGTAGCGCTCCGTGCTGCTCTTCAATTTGTCATGGAGCAGACACCTAATTCGTGGCCTATCTTCTACAATAGCAAAGCAGCCCTCCAAAGTCTACCCTCCGCTTTACGTCACGGCTCACATGAGCAGCTCGTCGCGGAAATCAGGCAAATACACCATGAAGCAATAGAAAAAGGGCACCGAGTAGTATTCCAGTGGCTGCCTAGTCACTGCGGCATTCAGGGAAATGACCAAGCGGACGCAGCTGCCCGATCCGCTCATGACGGTGTCAGCAGTGTCACCATTCCCCTGTCAAGATCGGACGTCGCAAGAGAACTTCGTATGCTAGCTCGTCGCATAACGTTGGACTTGTGGAAGTCATCATCTACGTTTACAAGAGCACGGCTGCATGCCTTGGACCCTGATCTTGAATTACGCATCCCGTCCACCTTATCACGACGTGACTCTACCCTGCTGGTCCGTCTATGGCTTGGAGTGGCCTTCTCAAATGCCTATTCGTATATTATTGGAATGGCTGAGAGCCCGTCGTGTGAAGTCTGCGGGTGCA
Organism: Rhipicephalus sanguineus; assembly: GCF_013339695.2. Lineage (NCBI taxonomy): Eukaryota > Metazoa > Arthropoda > Arachnida > Ixodida > Ixodidae > Rhipicephalus > Rhipicephalus sanguineus. The sequence continues at coordinate 261,713,962 of NC_051176.1, forward strand.
GCGAAACAGTCGCGCACCTTCTCTGTGAGTGCACCCGCTTCAGCTCCGAAAGAACGGCCCTCTCAGCCGCATTAGGCCAACTGGACAACCGCCCTCTCACGGAGAACAAAATCCTAGGGCCCTGGCCTACCCGGTCTTCAGCACGAGCCGCTCTGAAGGCGTTGTTGCGGTTTCTCCAAGCAACCGGACTCAATGTCGAACTTTGACTGCTGGAAGAAAATGTTGCTGTGTAGTACTTGGATTGCGGTTATGACTTCGTTTTTTTTGTTGTTGTGGTATTTTGTCCCGTGCTGTCGTCACAAGCTCTTCTTCTTCTCTTTCATTCTTTTACATCCCCTTTCCCCTTCCCACGTGCAGGGTAGCAAACCGGAGGCTGCTTCTGGTTAACCTCCCTGTCTTTCCTTTCTCCCTCTTCTCTCTCTCTTGCCTTTCATAAGAGATAATCAAGTGACCGCAGTATTCTGTCGTATCAAACCTTCATGACGACGGTTCGCCAGATAGCGACTAAGCGATAACGGCTATAACCAAAAACTGTCGACGCCGAAAGGCAAAACATTTAATGCACGCGTAGATAAAATGGCGCACTGACCTCATCGTGGCCGCCATATTTGGGTATTAGCGTGGCGTGAAGTCACGGGAACGTTATCCATACGAGGACACTGTACTTCGGCGGTGCGCAGAACCGGCGATATCGTGTCATGTTGTACCGGCTGCTAGCAGAGGGAAGGAGCCCACGCATTCACATACCGAACCATCTGTGAATCACTCTGTAGGAGACTGAATTTCAGCAAACTGGCATCTTGGTTAGATGCTAAGTAATTACGCTTTTGATGCAACGTTAAGTGTCCTTTTAACTATTTCAGGGCATGAATCGGCCAGTGCTCGCGCTGTGCAATTATAGGGCCGATCTGGCCTTACATTCGTGTCATTTTTTTGCTGAAGCTCGAGACACTTTCTAACAGTAGTATGTCACTAGCTTGACTTTAATGAATTCTTGTCCTTTACGCTGTGGTGCTAGATGCATTATATGCGTAGTGCATAGCATTGTTAATGTTGATCGCGTTTGTCACTATGTATACTGAGCGTTTCTTTTTATGCGGACAAGTTTTTCATACGAAGTTGTCATTTCTAAGCCCTTGCTCTTTTTTTCTTTTTTTCTTTTTTCGAGAGACAGTGGCTAGGTTGATATCAGCAAAAGATTTTTTTGCGATAATCTCTCTTAATGACTAACGTATGCTAATTAGCGTTTTAATTGCTAACTTCAGGTCATGCTTGTACTTGAGGCATTTCAGCCGCCAGATTGTTAAGTCATATCTGCTTAGCAGGAACTCAATAACTAGCGCCACTTTGGAGATACGTGACTTTAAAAAATGTGGTACGAAATGCCTTGCAGTTCTTTAATAAAAGCGTTTGTCTACCTGTTCGGCATGATTTTAACTAGAGCGCAGGGACATTTTTGTGCTAATTTGAGCGCAGATATATCCAAACAGGTTCGAGTTAAAGGATATTTCTGCTCGGCAGACATGTCTCCTTTTCAGATATCATTTTGTAATGACAAATGTACCTACAAATGAGTTGTTAATATTTTAGTTAATGCGGTGCTTTTGAAGTTTTCTTACTGCTTATGTCGGCTTAGCCACGTAGCCTATATCTGCAGAAATGGTAGCGTCGTAGGTACGAGTTTCTTTAGCTAAAAGCCCTTGTCAAACAGAAACGCCTTGTGTAATATGAGTATGCATTGTACATCATCATTTGCCGTTAACCACGCTCCTTGCCCTGCGCCATATGCTAGCGGCGTACGCGTAACGTCTTAGACTGCATGAAGGAGAATCGGCCGATGCCTCTACAAGGAGAAATGGGTATCTTGGAAGACGAAAGAGTTAGCGAAACCGACTAATGACTCGTTATTGATGTCGAATTCGTGGCCCTAGAAGCCACCTGAATTCTGCTTGCGCCGTTTGGGGTCGTGTTCACTGAGCTATTCGTAATTTGGATATCCTGACAAGACAGGGGCCATGGCCGCCGGCGGCAATTGTCAGGCCTATATGCCAGGTTATTTTACTTTCGCACCCTTGTTTAGTGCAAACTTGCGTAATCTTGACCCCAGTTATCACCTGTCCGCGCGGCGAGGGCAAGGGCTGCGAGTTCGGTTACGTCACAGCTGATGACGACCGAACAATGGCAGCGAGTATGCGATAAGGACAGGCCGGACGCTATCGTCCTCGTTCGTTGCACCTGACCCGCAGCCCCCGGCCAAATATGGCTTCTCCCATGCAAGCGACGAAAATTGCTATGTAACTGAAACCTTACTGCTCGTGATATGTTTCGTGACGGGCGATAAGTTTGCTGAGTCACTGCTGCACTTGCACGATGCACAGCTGTAGAAGCTTTTACGCGACTTTATTCTTCGTGTGCCTTGCCGTAAATCCTCCCGAAAAAAAAAAAGTAACTGTAATTCATACCCGCAAAAGCAAATGGTAGTTTACATAAACCCGACAAAGCGGGTCAAGTGGACTTATCTGCCTGAAATTTCCCTGTCGTCTGAGTCGACTAGGCTGCAGTCCATGGGTATATACATGTTGACCTGCTGGGCGTATGCCCGATAGGCGAGTGTCATATAAAGATCGTGATCGCGCATGTCGACTGCCCCAGCCCAAAGCGTCTCCACGTAAAATGGTCGGAACAACCAGATTATTTATGACTTGAATAAGCTCGCGTCAGTCTCATCGAGCCTGTATTTCTACGGCCTGGTTTTGACTCGCGCTTCACTCAATTGTCGCCCCGGGCTCTGGTCGTTCAAGTTTCTTGGCTTCCGCGGTGCGTGCCACATTCAGAAAAAAATCATGGGCGGTGCGTTTTCTTTTTCTTTGTTTTTGGTTGAGCACGGCGTTTCACCTCGCACTCACTCTCCTCTCTTTTTGTCTTCATGCGCTCGTTGTTGGACCGGTAGCGGACGGTTTACTTTAGTGATCCTCGCATGATATACTGCGCAGACAGTGAGCTCGAGAAAGGCGCGGCCAGCAGCCAAATCTCTGCCAGACTCGGTCGCTTCTCTGCGGGAGGCGCAAACCGGTGGCTTTGGGAGAGACTTCGGGGTAATATTTACCCTGCGACGCGCCGAGAACGCACACACGGTGCTCCGCCAGCGGACGTGCGGGCAACCTCGCGGGCAGGTCAACAGCGCCCGACGGCGCGCGCCCCGTCCTGACCCCTCTCGCCTCGACCCGCCGGTGCGTCGTCTCGCGGCAGTAAAACCCAGGCCGTCGGGTTCTCCTCGCTAACTTGGCGGCAACGTCGAGCGGAATGAGAAGACACGGCGAGGGGGGCCCCGTCGCGTGACTTGCATGTGGCAAGGGATGTTGACAAGCGCATTGAAGCCGCTATCTTATCGGCCCTCTTTTCCCCGCCGGGGCGCGTAGCCGGCCGATAGTTTCGCTCGCGTAGGATGCTCGCTTGGCCGTGGCGCCGCCTGCCTTCCGCCGCGCGTGTCTTCGTGGCCGTCGCGGTATACGCAATAAATCGCACTCGTTCGATTCGAGCGCCCAGCACTGCGGCGGGCGATGTTTCCATTGGATCGCTGTCCGGCGCCGGAACTCTTGTCTCGGCCCCGCACGTGATTCGAATTTTGCTCGCGGATTATGCGCGCGCATTTTAGGTGCTGCGCCTTTTGTTCTCTTTCGCTGTTCCGGGACGCTCGATGGGCTTTATTGCGTGATCAGTGCGGCATTCGGCGAGGCCTGGATATATCCAGCGGGCATTCCGCGACGCCGGCTATACGAGTGTGCAGTCTCGCTGCTTACGTCGGTGACCTTGCTGCTGGGACGAGACAGCGTGTAGACAGGCAGCTGCTGGGAAGCCTGCCGACGACACGCAGGCAGCTTTCTCGCTGCGCCGACAGGTCGGCTGGCGTGCTGGAAGTAGCGTGGCGCGTAAAGCCGGCGCGCCGCGCGTGTGCGCGTACTACATACATGAGCGAGCACTTCCGTGTTGCGCGCGCCGGGACCCGTGCGTGCTCACTGGCTGTCACTAAGTCGACGTGACGTAAGAGGCGCTCACTATCCCAGGAGGGGATATACGGGCTGCGTGGGCGTTTCTCGAGATATTTGTCTCCGGCAAATGGATCCGCGGTCTGTCCCTGGCACAGTTTCGCGAGCCGAACGAGGAAGCGGTGAAATACGGAAGAAGGCGTGACCGCGGCAGCTTCTGGGCCACGCTTCGCCGCGCCGCGCGAGGTGTGCGTCTCATCTCGGACCCGATTCTCAGCTTTCGCCTGGGAACTGCGCCAGCGATACACCCTTTGGAGCTTGTACAGCCGCCCATTTTTTTAACCTGAACGCGCGAGCATCGACCGCCAAGTTGATAAGCGCCGTACAACGGAGCGCAGTGGCGAAATGAACGAGAATACGCGCATGCGCGCTATAAGCAGTCGTGGGCAACTGCCGTCGGCTAGGCTTTTCCGCAGACGGCAGCTGTCCAAGACTGCTCATTGCGCGCATGCGCGTATTCTCGTTCATTTCGCCGCTGCACTCCGTTGTACGGCGCTTATCAACTTGGCGGTCGATGCTCGCGCGTTCAGGTTAAAAAAATGGGCCACTGTACCTACATATAATATTCATTTACTTTCTATGCTTTCTAGCGCTGGGCGCCCAGTACTTCTATAGCAAGTTCTACAATTGGCCTAGTTGGTACGGTTGCATGTTCAATTGAAAGAGCGCTAAGACGAAGTTGGGCGGACATAACGAGCGCTTACTCGCAACTGAGAGGTTTATTAAGAAAACATAAAAGGAGGGCGAACTCAAACCAACTACGCAGTCGCCACAACATAATCTTGCCAACATGCAAAACTTGCAACTTTTTTGCACGTTTCAAACATGGATAATAGTTGTTGGGGTCGGAAGTTAATATTGCGAAAAAATTACAGGTCATTGCCGTTATGAATTTTGCAGCAAATTATTTCGTTTTTCAGGGTGCTCCACAGTTTTAGAGCGTAGCTCTTGGGCGCCCGTTCCAGGTTAGCGTGGCAGTCGCGCCAGTCTTCGCGCCATTTGCAACGTGCCGCACGAGACAGACTGTCCGCGCCAGCCTGTATATCGTGAAATGAAAACATGTGTACAGCTGCGCTCAAATTTCGTATTCTGGAGTGTCGTGATCGTCGGCGTTTTTTTTTTCTCCCCTGGATCAATAAACAGGCGCCTACTTCAGTTCGGATGACGGTAATGGTGACATTTCTGTGAAAGGGACCGACAGCTGGCCAGAACGCGGGGTTAGATCCTGGTGGATACGAAAAGACCGTGAATTACAGTGACAGATTTAAGCATCCTTTTCGCGATTTGAGTAGTATTCTATTTTTGTGTGTATATATATATATATATATATATATATATATATATATATATATATATATATATATATATTGTCAAGACGTTTATTCACGCGGACTCAGCGACGGCGCACGGCAGCGAACAGTCAAAGCGGGGCCGACTCTCTGCACGAGGAGCGTGCTCTCAGAGAAGAGAACGACCCACTGGAAGGCGTTCGAGAGGACGACCCATTACTCAGTAGGAACGCTTCGCTACAATTACCCCGGCTACGAAAAGGGAGCCGCCTGGGCCTGGCGACCTAGCAACTTGTCACTATGAGCGGGTCATGGTAGGGCTTCAAGCGCGCCAGGTTGACAATGTCGCGCCCTCGACGGCGCATGTCCGAGGATGGGTCGATGGGTTCGATGAGGTAGTTCACCGGGGATGTGCGTTCGACGACACGGTAGGGGCCTTCGTATTTGGGCAGTAGTTTGGAAGAGAGGCCAGGTGCAGTGGTAGGGACCGAGAGCCATACGAGCGCTCCAGGAAGGAACGGGGACGCACAACTGGTGGTGTCACCGCGAATGCTTTTCTGTCGCTCTTGGCTATGCGTAGTAAAGGTCTTGGAGAGCTCGCGACACTCCTCAGCAAGTCTGGCTGTGGCAGAAATAGGCGCACATTCAGATCGATCCGGCTTGTAAGGAAGGATTCTGTCAATGGTGTGCGACGGGTGCCTGCCATACAATAAGAAAAATGGTGAGAAACCAGTAGTGCTCTGAGGAGCGGTATTGTAGGCGTACGTGACGAAGGGCAGAATGACATCCCAATTCGTGTGGTCGGCGGCGACGTACATCGAGAGCATGTCACCTAGCGTGCGGTTGAAGCGTTCGGTGAGGCCATTCGTCTGCGGGTGGTAAGCAGTAGTTTTGCGGTGAACAACGTTGCACTCTTTGAGAATGGCCTCGACGACTTCCGACAAAAAGACACGGCCTCGATCACTGAGCAGCTCCTGGGGTGGACCGTGACGCAGCATGAATCGGTGGAGCAGGAAGGAGGCCACATCGCTCGCTGTAGCCGCAGGGAGGGCAGCAGTTTCAGCGTATCGCGTGAGGTGGTCTACAGCGACGATGGCCCAGCGGTTACCAGCGGACGTCAGGGGAAGTGGCCCATATAAATCGATGCCAACGCGCCCAAACGGTCGGTCAGGGCAAGGTAGAGGTTGCAGACCTGCTGGCGACAGGTGCGTTGAAGTTTTGCGGCGCTGACAATCGATGCAGGAGCGAACGAACTTCTCCACGTAGCGGTACATCCCTCGCCAAAAGTAACGTTGGCGAATGCGGTGGTAGGTTTTCGATACCCCAGGGTGTGCACACTGCGGATCAGAGTGGAACGACTCGCATATGTCATAACGCAGACTGCGGGGTATTACTAGTAGCCACTGGCGGCCGTCGCCGTTGTAATTGCGTCGGTGGAGCAGGTCGTCGCGAACGGCGAAATGGTGGGCTTGACGACGCAACAAGCGACTGGATGGTGTGGCCGATGGATCAGTCAGCAAGTCTATCAGTGAGGCAATCCATTGATCCTTGCGCTGCTCGGTAGCGATGGTGTGGATATCGATGGAAGAAACGACAAAGGGAGACGCTGAGTTGTGGGCATTGTCGTCAGGCAAGGGAGAGCGCGACAGGGCGTCGGCGTCAGCATGCTGACGTCCGTTGCGGTACAGCACGCGGATGTCGTAGTCTTGCAGGCGAAGTGCCCAACGGGCAAGACGGCCTGAGGGATCCTTCAATGACGACAACCAGCACAGTGCATGATGGTCGGTGACGACATCAAATGGGCGACCATACAAATAAGGTCGGAACTTTGTAAGGGCCCAAATGATTGCCAGGCATTCTTTCTCCGTGACGGTGTAGTTGGTCTCGGCTTTAGTAAGCGTACGACTTGCATATGCGACAACATATTCCGGGAACCCAGGTTTGCGCTGCGCAAGGACAGCACCGAGGCCAATACCGCTGGCGTCCGTGTGTACCTCTGTAGGGGCCGTAGGGTCGTAGTGGCGTAGAATGGGAGGAGACGTCAACAAACGACGGAGGTTTGCGAAAGCGTCGTCGCATTCTGACGACCACGAATTGAGGGGCCCGTTACTTCCAAGCAGCTTCGTCAGCGGTGATATGATAGTCGCGAAGTTTCGGATGAAGCGCCGAAAGTAGGAGCATAGTCCTACGAAACTGCGCAGTTCTTTGACGGACGTAGGTTTGGGGAACTCTGTCACGGCCCGAAGCTTGGCTGGATCTGGGAGGATGCCGTCCTTGGACACCACGTATCCTAGTATCGTCAGCTGCCGTGCTGCAAATCGGCACTTCTTGAGATTCAGTTGTAGCCCGGCGTCGCTCAAGCGCGTCAAAACCTGCCGCAGGCGTTGAAGGTGTGTTGAGAAGTCCGGGGCGAAAACGACGACGTCGTCGAGGTAGCATAGGCACGGTACGGGATCGAAGCTCCAAGGGCATCGAATGCGGACCGTAGTTGTTTAAAGGGCACAGCACTCTCCACCAAATTGTCAAGACGTTTATTCACGGGGACTCAACGACGGCGCACGGCAGCGACAGTCAAAGCGGGGCCGACTCTCTGCACGAGGAGCGTGCTCTCAGAGAAGAGAACGACCCACTGGAAGGCGCAACGCTTCGCTACAATATATATATATATATATATATATATATATATATATATATATACCCAACTCGCCCGATCAGCAACCCTTCTGCTACCACAGCATAGCTTAGCTGAGTGCATTTTTTATTGCGATAGCAATTATATGGACAGTCTCGGCTGGTTTTTGCCGTCGCCGTCGCCGCCGTCATGCACCATATATGTATAAGTATGTATACATATATAAATCTGATCACACGTAGAGCACGTGTACACGCTAGAGCTGTGCACGGGCCGTATTTCCGAGCCCGGCCCGGGCCCGCCGACTTTGTCGAAGGCCCGCCCGAGCCCAACGGCAAAGGGCTGCGAGCCCGCCCGGCCCGGCCCGACGTACGAAAACACAATCCCGGGTCCGGCCCGGCCCGGCTTTTTGAAGGTTCTCTCCGAAAACAAAACATCGTTTTCCAGTAATTTGGCATTTTATTAAGTATAGAATATGATAAAACGACACATGACGAACAGTCTTTATTACACAGATTACAAACTGTCGTGCAAAACAGCAAGCAGTCCCACGATTCCGGCTTCAAAGAAGTGCAGCGCTTTTGCTTTATGTAGCCCGCCGAACTGAAGTTGCGTTCGCTGCTTGCACTCGTCGCCGAAATTGCTAATATCCTTTTTGCCAGCCTGGCAAGCTTGGGATATCTCTGCTGCTTGTTTTTCCAGAAGACTAAAACTTCAGATGGACAGGCGGACGATTCCATAGAGAGATAATCGGAGAGCTCCCCTTCTGTTTAATGTAGCGAATGGGAAAGGAAAAGCGGTAAAGGGCGGTCGCGGGAAAGGCGCTGTATGCGTGCTAGAAAACAATTCCCGCTGATTTTCTATATTTCGGGCTTCAGTCGGGCTTTGCGCCGGGCCCGAGCCCGGCCCGATAAAACTCCAAGTAGCCAGAGCCCGGCCCGGGCCCGAGGTGGAAATGCGTCGGCCCGCCCGAGCCCGGCCCGCGGGCCGGGTCGGGCTCGGGCTTTCGGGCTACCCGGAGCCCGTGCACACCTCTAGTACACGCAGGCAAGGGTTGTATCTCGCATAGCTGAAGAACTTATCTCTGTGGGCTTCGCATAGGATTCAAAGTCAGCTCGCAAAGTGTACGTGTTGAAGGACTTAAACTGCTAGAACTTGGTGAGCAAGCTCCAGCACTATAAGATTGCTAAAAGTTGGCTGTTGTAAAGGACATTTATCGGGTGTTTAAATTCAGTGGTTTCAGTGGTGGTTTTTCGTATAAGCTTACTGATGCGGACAGAGCCAAAGCGTACTTCGTTGCTTCGAGGGAAAAAGAATGTTAGCGCATTCAAACTGTCGTCCAAGCAACTAACGCGTTGTTGAAGCTTGCCTGGGGTGTGCGTTTGGAGTCGATGGAATGTGAACAAGCTATCCATGATGAGGTTGGTTCACGGGGTTTGTATACTACGTGAGATAAGGTTGAATGGGGAGATATAGGTGGCAGACAGGTCGTCTAAGATATGTACCTAGGGTATAAGTTTGACATCAGTGTTGAGTTGTTTGGTACAGTATACTTGACTCATGGTTGCCGTGAGTTTGTCGCTTTTTACGAGTTGCTATTCTGATATGCACAGTATCGAGCAAAGTGCTATTTATATTTTTCCTCTTGTTCGCGTGAGCTGCACATTTCCCTCCCCCCCCCCCCCCAAGGTTTGCTTCGTATAGATTGTTGTGAAAAAGAAAAACTAATATACTAATATAATAAAAAATATACGCTGTCACGGAATTTTTACAGCAAAAGCAAGGTAAAGCCATGCTAAGTCTGGGAATTTTAAAAGCAGTATTCTGGGTCCCGCGGCGAAAAGAGTTCATGTGCTTCCTTCAAGGCTCCGTCGTTATTTCAACCCATCCATGTAATCTATTGAGCTTGAGGCAAAGGAATAGGGAAGAGTCTTACAAACGTCAAATAATAGTCGCTTTTCTAAAGTTAGCTTTGCCGCATTACACAAATATTCTGCAGTGAAGCGTGTGCACTGTATTGCGGTGAAGCATATTTGTCGTGCACTGAAGCGTATTACAAGTAGAAAGAAGGCATTGACGCTGCGCCTAATTTCAGTGTTCCTCAATTATTCACGCGCTGTCTCCGGCCACGATACAAGCACCGAGAGGTTTAATAAGTGTGCTGGTAGGCCTTGAGAGCTGCTTCTGGTGTGGCTGTGGTGATGTGGCTGTGGCCCTTGCTTCTCCTACCTAGCTCCACCCTGCATGTGAGACCGTAATGGGGCCTAGTACGCGTTGCCTAATTATACACGCGAGTATGCGCCGTTTCCGGTCACAGGATGCGCACGGAGATGTCTAACAAGTCTAGTGGTAGGTGTTCAGAGCTGTTTGTTATTTGACTGTTGCGATATAAGCCCTTGTTTCGCCCACTGTGCGAACCTTGTCGGGGCCTAGTCAGAAGACTGCGTTTCATGTTCTGCCAATAGCGTTCAGCGTTTTGGGTGTGACAGCTTGGAATACTGAAAAGACGCGTGCGCGCCTGTATAATTAAGTGACGCATACTAGGCCCCGTTACGGACTCGCATACGAGCCAGGTGGGCGATACAAGGGCTGACATCGCCACAGCTACGCCAGAAACAGCTATGAAGGCCTTCTAGTACGCCTACTAGACCTCTCCGGGCTCGCACTACGACCGGAGACGGCACATGAGCGCGTGTATAATTGAGGAACATGAATACTATAGGCACGACGTCTTTGCCCCCTTTCCACTCTTAGTATGCTTCAGAGCACGACAAGTATGCTGCGCCGCAATACATGGTGTGCGTTTTATCGCATCGCAGCCTTGTACTGCAGCGAAGGTGATTTAAGGGAATCGATCGTTATGCAAAAGGCGTGCGAGACCCTTGTCGTTTATTGCGCTTATACGTGTAGACCGCGGTGATCGCGACGATACAGCTCAGCTCAATAAATAGCTGGTTGTATATATTCGCAGATATCCCCCCCCCCTCTTACGATCTGCTTGCTTTCTTTTCATTAATCACGCGTTCACCTCATTTGTGTGTGTGTGTTCCGGCTGAGGGCTTAGTTAAAGGATGCGTTTAGCATGTAACTACTAACCGCTAACATTTCTACAGAATCCAACGCCATTCGCTCAGGGACCGCTCGTTGTACGAAGAGCACGTGTGTCGCTCCGAAGATTTACGTCCACTCCTCGTGGACTGTCCCGCATTCTAAATAGCTTTCACGGCGCTATCTTCCGGTGTAGACACCGTCCAATGTCTTGGCAAATTCGCTTCTCTGAATCTGTTCAGAAGTCGGTGAAGTAATGAAAATTCTAGGGGCGCAAAGCTCCCTCTCTCCGTCGGCAGCCTGTGCGTAATTTTTTGTTCTCTGCCCCGCCACGGTGGTCTAGTGGTTATGGCACTTGACTGCTGACCTGAAGGTCGCGGGATCGAATCCCAGCCGCGGCGGCTGCATTTTCGATCGAGGAAAAAATGTTTGAGGCCCGTGTACTTAGATTTAGGTGCACGTTAAAGAACCCCAGGTGGTCGAAATTTCCGCAGCCGTCCACTACGGCGTCCCTCATAATCATATCGTGGTTTTGGGATGTTAAACCCCACATATTATTAACTTTTTTCTCCATCTCTGTGGTGTTTTCGTCTTTCTGATTCCGTAAGGCATACATCACTACGTGTTGAAGTCAGAACAGTGCGTGGAATGCTTTAGTCCCTTCGGGGCCTGAACTCCATATTCACGAAGCAGTTCGCGGGAAGCGTTTCCTGACAAATGACCAGAAGTGGTTGTCGAGCTTAAATGAGCGGATGATGTCACGACTACTGGCGAGAGCTGTAGCGTGAAGCTAAAAATGACCGTTAAGGACCTTGTCGTCTGTGCCTGTTACTTTGTCCATCATCTTTAGCTTAACGCTCTCGCCACTAGTCATAGTATCGAGCATGTCAACAAAAGCGGTTGGCCAATGACGAAAAGTTTTTCTACGAGCAAGGTACTTTTTAAAAGCCGTTCGTATATATAACGTGAAAATGGTCCGTAAGGCCTGGCCAAGTCGCGATAGCCAGCAAGATAACCAGAACCCCAGTTTCGTGCTTCAGGCGTGTAACGTCGAATCCAAGGCATCGTTGTGCATACACGCCTTCATCAGCTGCTGTCATTTGATTTTCCGAGCTTTTCTCTCTCTCTCTCTCTCTCTGCGTGAGATTCTATTTTTGAAAGCTCCGTATTGATTTCGACCATCTGGGGTTTCTTAAGCGTAGATTCTTAAAGTTATTTTCAATATGTGGCTTTTGTTATGTGCGCATAACATAACTGAGGACAGAAGGAGCTAGCTTCTTGTGTCTTTATTTATTCGCTTATGCGTTTCGGTACTACTTTGTTGTCAAAACAGTCAGGTTGCGTTCATGAAACTTCGCATGCCTTTGTCGAATTTCGTTCGATCACCCGCCGCTCTACAGCGCATTCGCGCCCAGATTACGCCACTGTTTTGTGGTGCGGCGCTTGGTAGGTTTGGCGTGATTGCAAAAGTTTTTGTGTTTTATGTTTCCTTCTTTTACCTGTGATGCACGAGCCATAACTAATGCTAACACACGCTTGAGCTGCAACGGCTTTTAAGAGGATGGCTTAAGTTCCTGTATATGATCGTTAAGGAAAGCTATAGGTAGGGATAACCTTTGAATTGCCGCCGACGCATCATATAGTTAGTTTTTGGCATTCAATTTCCGGTTGGAAGCTCGTATACCTTCCGCCATGTTCTTCATAACGTGGTGTAACCAGTGTAACGCTTCTGACAAGGAAGTGAACGGTTATGCTAACTCCGTGTTTCGGACGCATATCGCCGACAAAATGCTGCCCAGAGATCAGACACGAGATGGACACTCTTTTGACCACCGCTAGCCCGGAGATCGGTCCTCGGTCTTAGCAGCGCAATGTATCGTTTTTTTCTAACGCTTCGAACGCGTAGAAAACAAAAGTTTTCTACGCGTTATCTATCGTGATTTTCTGGCCGTGGATGATCCGAAGTTGTGCAGTCCATCTGGGAAGCTCGTGGCGGACGACACTCATTGTGGGTACGAGGAAGCGGTCGCTACTTAGCATAGCAGTTATAGCAAGCGTATCCGCAGGAACCGAGTGGCAACGTGTGCGTGCTCCACGGCAGCTGCGCGCGCGCACAGATGGCCTCTCGCCAACGTAAGTCGCGTGGTATAGTCGATCGTGCATCGCGGTACACGCTGTGGTGCCTCCAACAAACGCACATTTTGCTTGCGTCCCGAAAGCGAGGATACCCTTCGGTAAACCTGGCCTGTGTAGGAAGCCGGGATCGCCTATTTCGCAGCACAGCTCGCGCCTCTCCCATGAAACTGTAGCCGCGGAAAAAAAAGAAAGCGCGCTCTCGAGATGGCTTTCTGCGCGAGTAGCTGCTGCTGTTGGAGGAAGCTGACGAAGTGCGATGCTGATAATGATGTGCAGACCCCGCGCGAAGGGCGCGCAGAAACGGGAGGTTCTCACTCGGAATAGGCCGTGTGAAGCATTCAAGGTGCGCGGCATGTAACAGCTCTGTCTCACTGGCCGGCTCTCTCGGGTGCATGTGCCGCGCTCTGCATGAGTCCGAGGCGTGACGTATGAGTTATTTTCCGCGATTTACTGCGAGACGTGCAGTATACTGCATGCCTGCTCATTTGTCCACTGTTTCCAAACTGCTAGCCTAGGTTTTCTAGCATTGAATGGGCTTCGAAGTCTCAATCCTCGTTCGTTAACGAACGGGGTGGCAATTATACAGCGCTGGTATATTTCCGACTGCGTCGAACAACGCTGTTTTTGTGCGCCTTGTGCTGCGACAGATCGTTTATCTTGCGATGTGAAAGCAGAAAATAATCTTTCGTGACACTCGTAGCCGTCTGATGGCTCTGATTACGTGGATTACGCTCGCGGCTAGCAGGTTATGGTGTGATAAAGACCTAACAAAAGCAGATGCCGTACTGTCCTCCCGAAAAACAGGGGAGGCTCACGCATCTGCGCCACCTTGCGGGCGCTCCCATGCACGTTTACTCATTCCGCGCTGGCGTCGAAGACATCAGGGTCTAACGAGCTGTTTCATCTTCCATTCTTCTCGCCCTTCGCCTTCGACTATGACGCAGCCGCGCAACTGTTATCGCTGGGCTCAGCTAGCCGCTCGGCGAGACTATTAGGAATGAGAAAGAATGGACCATTACAAAATACGTACGGGCCGCAAGTGGTGGCTACGATCAAAATCTGCGGCTGAAATTTTTTTATTTGCGCGTGCGCAGTGCATCGACCGTGCAAACATTAGGACGTGTTCTTCTCTGCTACGTCCACTACGTCCAAATGCGTACGTGCATTTCAAGCAATCCTGTGTCTCATGTCTGTAGAACACAGGGGATTGCTTCATCGATGACAGAAGCGTGTTCTTATCTTTTATGTAGCATGTTTCTGACGGCACGGCTGCTGTGGTGTTTACTCCTCGCTCTAGCCGATAATCCTGGTATGCGGAAAGTAGCGTTAACAAAAGCAAGCTGTGCAACGTGTAGCCACATGTGCTCCATTAGGTTAACTCAGATTGTACCGAGTGCTGGCATTTGCTTTGAACTCTGCTGCGACTCATTCCCAGTTCCGCTTCAAAGAACCGCTGAACCTGGACATGCGATTGAGTACCTGTAGTGGTCCAGTTGCTAAAAGAGGCGGCTTGCAACGCATTTCTCCTGTCCTGTGATCGGTGCGTGTACTCTCGGGGCTCGGAGCAGCGACGTCCGCGTAACGAGCACATGGGACAAACTGCAGCGGTGGGCCACTGGCTACGGCGTCTTACTGCTAATCTCGAGGTTGCGGGTTCGATCCCGACCAAGGTGGCCGAATTTATGTATACGAGGCAGAAATACTCGTGTAACTGTATTGGGAAGTGCATATTACTTCGAACAGCATGTAGTCGAGATGTTTCCCGTTACGGCGTGCCCTAATCAGGTAGTGGACTTGGCGCGCGGATTCTGAAAATTATTTTTTAGCTTGCTACCTCTGTCCTATTACTTGATTACCATTCGTCAGGAAGTCGCGATGAGTGGTTATGCTGTGGTCAACCAAATTCCACGAAGCTTTTCCGTAGTTGCCGTTTGTTTTTCATGCATAAATTACTAACGGAGCGCTGTCTTCTTCCGGGATATCCTATAGGCTTGGCTCAGTACGTTCAGTTAACAGAACGACTGCGCACGCGCATGGAGGAAGGCAGCATGTGCTCAAGGACGAGGAAGCTACGTACAGGACATCCCTGCGTCTGTTTGATGTTTGTAAAACCTAATCATCATGCGTTTTTCGGATGTACATAAGTGGATGACCCTTATTTGCATATAAAGAACGCAATTTTGTGATCTCTCTGTCGTCTGCTGGAAGAAAGCGATCCTTGTAAACAAAGAGCTCGTCGTAATTTGCGCCGCTGCGACTCTCTTTATTGAAAGCAAACACTGGTACTCACTGCGGTATCCCATTTAGCTGTGACATTGTGCTGCTGAGCTCGACGCCGCGAGTTTTGTCTCCGCCACGGTGGTAGCATTCTGATCAGGGCGAAATGCGCGCGCTTGTGTGCTTGTGTTTTAATTGCAATAAGTTGAAGGATTGAAGTACGCTGCTGCCGGCTACTCTAAGCCTGCATTGTGCGGGAAAGTGGGGGAAGGTCTGCCTTTTTGCCTGAGTGGCTTGATGCAGGCTCTACCCGCCGTGGCAGCTTATAGCAGGTGAGGTGTTGCGCTGCTGAGCTCGAGGGTTCGATTCCCGGCCACGGCGGCTGCGGATCAACGGAGCCAAGGCCAACAACACCCGTGTACTTAGTTTTAGGTGCACGTTAAAGAACCTGAGGTGGACAAAATTGATCCGGAGTCTCCACTATGGCTTTGGCACGTAAAACCCCAGTATCAATCAATCAATCAATCAATCAATCAATCAATCAATCAATCAATCAATCAATTCGGGCTCTGACACGTTTACTTTGCTACTACTCATTAACAAATAGGCATCGTAGCCATTGCACGTCGCACGGTCACGTAAATTACGTAATTTGCTTTTTTTCTTCTGCTGGCGTCTCCGTCATTCTATTCAGTGACCCATTTCGACAAAAAAGTATAGCACCGTCGCACGCGCTTGCCTCGTGTTCAGTGCAAGCAATATATTATCGAACGTAATGTTCTCATCGATATATTCCTTTAAAGATACGTAATGTTTGTTTCGTGAGTATAAGGCTATAAAAAAGTGACCCGTGCGGGCTTCATAACTGTCCCACCTTACTGTACGCCACGCGGCCAGCGAAGGGCGAAAGGAGGATAGAGAGAGGCGAGAAGACTTGCGTAATATAAACCCGCGTACTGGAATTTTGCAGCATTTGCTCTTGCCATTTGGAAAAGGATCGTCCAACAGTTTGCTCTCTGTTGCAGACGTTTTGTTTCCTCGTGTGTGCAGTATTAATAAGCTTCCAATGGCGAGATTCTGTTTGTGTTTGTAGCTTTCGAGACTTAAGTGCGCATGCGTGTTGAGGCGCTCTACGAGTATGCCGCCCTGCTGTTTTGCTTTTCGCTTGACGTACTTGATATAATTTGTGGTATACCGTATCGTCTCTTCTCACACTGGTTGTATCTTGCCCTGCAGCATCCTGGAGCCAGGTGGTGAGCGGCCTGTTCAACTCGGTGTTCAGCCTGGGGCTGGTCGCCTGCATCGTGAGCCACTACAGGATGGGCGCCCGGTCGTGGAGTGAGCGGCGCAGTCGGCCGGCGCCCCACGACCCGCAGCCCTACCAGCACGTGCTCCTGCCGCCCGTGCAGTCGGTACGTGATGTGCTTTTTTACATGTACAGCCGTGTGTATTGTTCCAATTAGTGGGGGATTAGCGGATATAAATTAACGGCTGACGTTAGCTCATGAAACCTTGTCGGGCTTCCTCGTGACTCTACGTTTGTCTCACCCTACTTTCAAAACTGCCAGCTGGCCTTATTCGCGCTTCAAGTGTCGCGCCTGCAGATCTGACCGGAGGCAGTTGGCCCGATACAATATACGAAGGTTGCCCTTTAATCCAAACGGGTGATGAAACTTATTAGTGAAGAAGGTATGTTCTCTAATGCCCAAAACGCAGCTGTATTATACTGTAACTGAGAGTTGGCCTTGTTTCTTTTTTTTTTTTTCGTCATATTTCATCCCAAATTAATATACGAATGGAATAACTAACGCGTTAAATAGCCTGTCGTCGGGCTAGCTTTTCTTGTCATCCGTCACCTACCTTTCTTTCTGTGTGTCTTTATTTGCGTTGATCGCTGCAATACTTATTGATATTTTAAAGCAGCGCGTTACAGATTTCATTTCAGTCTAGAAGAACCAGCTTTCTGATCTCCCCAAGACCTGCTAGGCTTGATCTCTGGCAGGGATGCCGCGTCCTCTGTTAAATATGCATAAGAACATTTCGGAGCTGCTGACGGTACTGTGAGTTAATTTGCCAGCGGAGGTGCGAATGCACAGGGGAGGTTGCTCTGTCTTCTGCGAATGGAAAGTGTATCTTTTGTATAGAAGCTGGCTTTTGTCCTTCCGTGCAGGCACTGTACTCGTCGGCTAGCGCGGCGGAACGGCAGCGGGCCGCCCTGGCCGCGGCGCGCGACGCCCAAGTGCGCGCGGCGTCGGTGCGCACCGACTTGGCGCTGGAACTGCCGCCGACGGTGGCGCTGCCCGAGGAGCATCCGCTGGCCGGCAGCGTGAGGCTTCGCGACGCCGACCAGGAGCAGGAGCTGTACGGCGCGTGCGTGCGCGCGCCGCCCAACCGGACGGTGCGCGACGGGAGTCCACCGTGCGGCGGCGGCGGCCGGCTGCGGCGCGTCGTCGTGCGCTCCAACTCGGTGACCCCCTGCAACCGGACTGCGCGCTGGCACAGCCCGGACTGCCAGCGGCCCGGGGGTGTTTGACCCCGCGCCCCGCGCTATCTGTCTTTCAATGGGCCATGTGATACGCTTCAGTGCCTGCCCCCCTTCGGGCCGCCGCGGCCCGCCCCCCTCTTTGTACAAACACGCCGGAGGGAAGAAGAACAAAGTAAACGTGACGAAGGCATTGCCAGCGCCTGCCCAGGGGACTGACCCTGGGGTCCGCATCCATGGTACAAATGTCTTCACAATTAACTCTCAAGCATTCCTAGTCATGTTGTTGCTTCTGCTGCGAATAGTGCAAGTCTTAGACGAAACCAAATGGGCAAGGACCGCCGCCGAGAGGACTTCGCAAGTGTGTGCGCACGTTTCGCTGCTCTGTGTGCCCAGAGCCAAGCCCGTGTTGCGTGTCTTACTTGCATTCAACAAGCCTGTGTACAAAGGCATTCTCTAGCGGAATTATTGGATGCACGTTCTAGTAAAACACACAACTTTTAACCCAACATTTTTTTCGTTTGTCTTTCACATGTATGTTCAGTAACTTAGGGACAAAACTCAGTAGTGTACAAATTTTTTAGAACGCAGACATATACTCACGGCTTTAAGTATTGTTTACAAGATTGGCTATAAAAATGTGTTTTGCCCTCAAAATGAACAGCTTTGGTCACTGGTCTTATAAGAAAATTAATGACAGACAAGCTTAGCCGACTTTGTTGTAACCCTTTGAAAAGCTCAATAGGGCCTTTGGACTTTTGAGCAATACTTTCAACCTTTTTTTGTACATTCACTTATTGTGTTGCACTGTGTCCGGAGCAGTTCGTGCGTTTTGTTTTGAAAAAGCCTTGAAGAAGATCAGCACGAATTATGACGCTGTTTGCTGACGCACTACCAGTTGAGTTTGCCAGCAACTGACTCGTTGAAGGAAAACTGTTAGTCACCAGGGTGATGGCCTCCCCTGCGATAGAGCATTTGTGAAGATATTTTTCCATGATCATTCGCGCTTGGTTCCTGCAAAGCTCAGTAGGAAAAGAGTGGACAGACTGAGGGGCAGTTGTTGCGCATGCAACAGATGTGTATATATTGTCCAATGCCTATTACGTGTAGAGTTCACCATGTCATCATGACTGTCTATATTCATCATTAAAAATAACTACTGCTGTACTTGTTCATGAACTCCAGGCACATTATTCAGTGGCTGCAAAGTATTCCCTCATTTTAAGCAGTCTGTGCTACCATCTTGGTTACAGATATATTTCTCATTTATGGTTCCCATGCTGAGTTGTACAGATTGCAATCCCTGGCCTTGTGGGCTGCGGTTCTCGCCGAGAGGTGCGGAAGGAATCGTGGCTCGTGCAGCTACTGTGGCCCGCTGCTCTAGTGGCTGGCTGTCTCGTATTAAAACAAAAAAAAAAAGCTCTGTCCGGAGAGAAGTTGTCGTAGTCGTTGCAATGGCAGAATAAAAGACTGCATAAACCCTAGTGTTTGGGTTGGATTAAACCTGCGACGGTCGTCGAGGTTAGTTGGGGCTCTATGCAAGTCGCTCCCAGCTTTCAGAATCGACATCTCCTGTGGTTAGCACCACTCCTCCTGTCTGCTTGGACGTCAATGCAAAACTCGGCTTCCCTTGCAGCGTAGACGAACCACCTGTGAGAAAAAAAAAACTGCCTTCTGCAGATCGTGTTCCTAACAAAACGAGCGTGTGGTATATTTTGTAGCATATGTGTGTATTCTACAGATTATGCCCCGCATCCGTAAATTGTTCTTGTAGCGACAGATGTAGCGAAACAAAGCATGATTGACAGCACACTGAGGACTTCTGCTGGACTAATTGATGCTGCTGGTGCAGTGGCTGCTATGCAACATTTTGTTTTCTTGTTGACGCCACTATGTGTTCAAATTAGGGTGGCAGCTGTGTTTCGTTGTGCTGACACAGTTTTGAAATGCAAACTATGAACTTTGCTTTTCATACCTCACTAGTCATATGTGTGAACTTAGGTGTATACTGTGGTGTCGTGGCACAAAAAAAAAAGAAAAAGAAATATGGCGTGGGAGTCAGGATTATGGTTCGCTTCTACGGTGCTTGCCTTGGCAGAACAGCTGCGCTTTTGCGTCACGCGACCGATTCGATAAGGCGGCCCAGTGAAGCGGCTCCGGGCATTGTTTTTTTTTTTCGCACTATGACAGCAGTGCGCGGATCCCCGTCTAAATATTCGAGTTGTAAGGAAGAACGCAACGAATTTAGAGGTATTTCTGAAAGCGCGAGTAGCGTCCTGGTCTTCAACTCGAACAATTCAAATGCCACGGCGATAGTGGAGGAAATTTTCAACACCTACAGCAGGATCGGCTAGCGTTCCAGCGCGAACGAACGGCAAAACTCTACTGGTAAAACGAATGCGGGGTTAACAAGTGGCCATGCCAAAAGTGACCCTTGAATGCCATGCTAGTGCCCCGGTACCCTCTGCTCCCGAAGGGCAGGCGCTTCTTCGAACGAACGTAATCCTGTCGACCATACGCGTGAGATGTGCGCGAAAACACGGTACAGCAGCCAGCGCTTATTGCATCGAATAAGGTTCACGTATTTCAATGCGTACATTTCCACTGCATCAGTGGATGCGAAGCTTATTTCTGCGCTCTCAGACGTTAGCAGATTGTTGAATTCGTCGCGACAGTGCCGTTGTCGTGTGTCGTGCGCCATACTTTTGCCTAGATAACGGTTCGTGAGTGGCGTCGCAAATGGAATGTTCAGAAGACGTTTCGAAATTGCCGGAAGTAGTCGTTGTCAATTGCTGTTTCTATTATTTCGCTTTCTTAGTACTGCCGCTCTGAATTGATGCGGAGCGAACGAGGTCGCTGCACAAAGGCTGCGTGTCGTGAATGTCGGCAGCCTTTTGCCGCGCCTGTTGTGGAGGTCGAAAAGCAAGGTTGCAGGGACACATCGCCGGACGCACGCTAGCTTTTGCGGCTGGTGCTTCAGAGAGCGTGCGCGCGAAAGAGGTGCTTGTACAACTGTGTGACTGATGTATCCCTTGCTTAAGGGGCCTGGAGTTGGTTTAAATAAACGGATAAAAATACGGCTTTTTTTCGAAGAGCGACACAAGTGTTCCGAAAGCTTTCGTGGAGAAGGCGTCGAAAACTTGCTGACATCGCTCCTCCAGTGGCGCGCGCCTCAGATTAAAAACCTGGTGTTGGTGACTGTGCTCACTGCAGTGTTGGGACTTCACCCAGCGCACGGACATGGGTCGCATGCAGCGGTTCACCTATGCTGCACTCGCTGCTAAAGTGTATTCGCATTTCAGGCAATGATGTTTTCTTTTTTATTATTTTCTATTTTTTCGAGCGCGTGTTACAAATGTCTAATGCAGTGACCATTTCATGAAACGTCGTGGCTGTCACTTCTCTGAGTGCCAGCTATATGGTAACCACGAATCACTAATTAAAGATATCACTTTTTCGTGCCGATACCGGTATATGATTGAGGTACGCGGTAGTGGGGGCCTTCGGTTTGATTTTATTGCGATAGCAATTATATGGACAGTCTCGGCTGATTTTTGCCGTCGCCGTCGCCGCCGTCATGCTGCGTATATGTATAAGTATGTATATATACATCAATATCCCAAAGAAAAGTAAATCAGAAAAATGCTTCCGAAGCGCGGAATCGAACCAGCGACCTCTGAATTCGCAGCGCGGTGTGCTAAGCACTACTCCATAAAGCGTACAGCCCTCAGGTAGCTAACGGCAAGCGTTGTATACACACCCTTTACCGTTTGCAGTCCTCCGAGATGGAGGTGCTTCTAAGCGTTTCTTCATTACTAGCGAGATGGCGCTAGGTGCGCGACGGGCGCACTTAAAGGCGTCGGCCAGCTCTCTCTCTTCTTATATTTGCGCAAGGAGAACCTTGCCCTTGCGCTGTCTGCTCGCGCGGGCGCTCGAACAAGCTACCGCAGGGTTCATGATTTTCAGCAGATGGAGCTACGTGGTAGCTCTCACCGCGCGTCGCGTACGTGTAGCTAAAAGCGTTTCAGATGTCGTGCACGTAACGTACGTGTACTTTTCACGTTTGCGTACGTGAAGTCCCTACGTACGTGAAATTACAACTGTCTAGTAGCTGCCGGATAGTGATGGACGCACGGTATACTTGCAGCGCGTCTATCACGGGCTGCTTTTCTTGCTATCGCATTCATTGCTTCGCCCTTGCGGCGAAACTGTGACTTTTTTTTTACCACTTTGGGACCTTTAACGTGCACCTAAATCTAAGCACCCGGATGATCTTGCATTTCGCCCGCATCGAAATGCGGCCGCCATGGCCGGGAGTCGAACCCGCGTTCTTCAGCTTAGCAGCGCAACGTCTAAGCTGTCACGGCGGGTAACCACAAGTCACGTTAGGTTTGTTGTGTACCTTGACATTTCCACTGTCTATTGGTGCATGTGGAGGGAAAATGCGCCTCAGCTCTTTTACTGGCCTATAGTTACTTTCATCCGAGAACACGTGTACGAAAGAGTGGAGCACTGTGCCTGCGGTAAAGTTCTACGGAATGGTGTACGGTGCCCATTAAAAGGAGCCCCCGTCAGTGGCATGTGAAAACCGCAGTTCCTTTCCACTCGCGGCCTCTTGCGGACTCATTTGACAGCTCTTTTGGCCTGAACCGAATCAAAGAGCAAGGTGTTGCTTTGCATTTCGCCTCTCTCTTTGACCGTTCGACCTCGATAAAATAAACTTGTCTGGCATCTTGAATATCAACGCTTGTTACAGCATGCAACTTGCCATGAGCGAAGGTAAGTTTGCCAAGCGCGCGAATCCCGTGCAACTTGAATTATCACCTGTGTGTGTGTGTGTGTGTGTGTGTGTGTGTGTGTGTGTGTGTGTGTGTGTGTGTGTGTGTGTGTGTGTGTGTGTGTGTGTGTGTGTCTTTTAAGACTGCATCTGACTGAAAGTTCTAACTACTCGCTTGAATAAAATTTAGCAGAAATATTGCCCCTAACGCGTAATTTTCCAAACTGCAAATGCGCATGCGTATTTCGACCACTCTGTTCGAAAAGAGAAAGCGGTGAAATGGTGTTGATACTCTGAAATTATTTTTATACGATGGTGCGCGCCTGAAACACTTATTTCGGTCCCATGCTGGCTGGGCGCACCGTTGGTTCATGCATAGTCGAAGGCGGTGTTCATGTTTGAAACCGTTAAGCGTACAAGTTTCGTGTTCTTAAAGCACTTCGTTCTAGAGGGATATCTGGTCCACCGTTCACATTTTTCACATCATTTGCGGCAACGATAGCACACTATGTATATACATTGTAAAAAGCAAAACATAGTTTATGTATATTACAAACTGCGCGGCAGGACTGCTGACGAGCATAGAAGAGCGACACGCGAGTGCAGACGTACAACTGAGTTTAACGAAAACACGTAAAGACTTCTACGTGTTTTCAATGAACTCAGTTTTGTCTGACTCAGCGTTCGTCTGCACCTCTTTCCTCGTCTCGAGTGCGCAGTTCAGGCTAATCTTTGGTTGTCATGTCACGATAGAGTGCTTGAATTCGCCTTTTTTCACGGTGCCACGGCGCATGCGCCCTTCCCCTAGCGGCAAGGTCGCGAAACATTTTGGTATGGTCCCCGCGCGCCGCTCGATCTTGGAGGCTTTCGTTCTGACAATCCCGGACCATCACGCTAAAATCCGCCACCCTACCGAAACGTTTCCAGCGGGAGAGGACAGCACATGGACAAGTGAGCATCTGCGAGGAACATTCGTGGAGGGAGACTGCGGGACTGTTCCATGGACCCTTAGTAAGACCGCTACGCTCTTACGAAAAAATAAAACTAACAACTTTGCGTAAAACTGCAAGTGAAAGCTCGGATTTCTTGCACACGGTGCCACTGATGTATACATTTCTTCGCGAAATTGTACGGTCTACTGCGTTCCATTTTTGAATGTATGAGATCACGGGAAGACGGGCTACGTCGACTACGCCTGAATCATGAATTGGTAACTGAACTAGCTGTAGAGAAAAATATATATTGTTGAAAAACAGCACAAATTCACAAATTCAAGCGCACGAAGAAAGTCTGTGAGAACCAGCACGTAAAGCACACACATCATGCATGGTCACCCATCGCAGAAGTAATGTCTCTTCATGCACTTATACAAACAAAAAACAATCATGATATTGGACCTTTAAATAAAAACTCACTGTAAATAATACAAACATAATGTAAAAGGAGTCTATAAGCCTAAGTGTCCGCTCAAAAATCGCAAAACTGAACGCATCTCTTCATTCTAAATAGACGGCTTGCGAACATGGACAGAAGAACGAAGCTTATCGGGGCATGACCACAGTCCAAGTACTTTGCTCGCTGTGACAGGTCGTCTATCGAGGATATGCACGCATGCATATCCGATGTTGTTAATATTCAGCATTCTCAATGGGAATACACGCCACTGATCCATCGGTATGGTCACAGTAAGTGCAGTGCGGGGACTTGCTTCGTCTGATGCGACACAAGACGTGAGACATGTAGGTTAAGTTTAACTCATCCCGCTATTGTTCGTCAGTGCGATGGCGGTTCCCGTGACCCTGCTTAAAATTAAGGCGTCTGAGTGGTCAGTAAGAGAGGTCTTGTAATTCCCGAGGGTTCTGGAATTTCTGACACACATACATCAATGATATCAGACTGGTGGTCGCCGGTCATGAAGCCTTGCAATATACTTTTGACAAAGACTGTACGTGCGCTTTTTCTCGTAAATAGCCGCTCAGGTGCTCGTTGACCAACTAGCAACCAGCACCAGCGATGGAGGCGCAGATACATAGACTTCTTGCTCAAGCTTCGGAGTTTACTGCGGCGCTCATTTAACCCTTTGGGGGTTAACCCCTCAGAGTACGGCGAAAACCTTTTGAGGGTACATGTACGGGCATCACCTAACAGACACCAAAGGATTTTCGCCGTACATGTACGGCATTCAAGTACAAGCCACAAAGGTATGGCTCTTTTTGCGCAAGGAAATAACGACGGAAGGGACCCCTGGACCCCTTCCCTCGTTATTTCCTTGCGCAAAAACAGCCATACCTTTGTGGCTTGTACTTGAACGTGAACCGACTAGCCCAGCAACGTGTACTCCTAGATGCACGGCATTGCCTGTATGTTTAAAACGCGCGCCTTTTTCGATCATTTCTCTTGCTTGGCATGTGCTGCCACACTTCGAGAATACGTGGAATTTTTTTCATGTGCCGATGTCTCTGGGTTTTTTGTTCTTTTTTTTTTTTGCTTTCCAAAGCGGCGCGGCGGCTTTCATGTGCATCAGCACGCGCGCACGCGGTGCGGCTGGTTTCAGTTTCGTCCTTCGGGTGGTTATCGCTTCTCGCGCCCGCAAAGATGATGGCTGTTGTCTGCTTTCTAATCTCTCAAAGGGTGACCCAAGGTCAATCTAAATAGGTCGCGAAAGTCGGAGCAAAAAGTGGTCAGAAACCTATTGCGACAAACATCAACACCCGCGTGACGATTAAAGCGCTACTATGTGAGGGGGGGGGGGACAAATAATGAAAACAAAAAATTAATGAAACATTTATTTTCATTAGTTTTAATTTTATTTGTCACGAATTAAATTAGTAGATTACTTTAATCAAGCTTTAGTCTTGAGTATGTGGTTGAGTGGCCAATTTTTTTCGTTTATTTTCAGAAACAGCGGGCACATGCAGGCAGTCTGGTAACATGGGCCAACGGTTTTGCGCATTTTCAGATGCAAATGGCGTCGCTCGTTTTTGCGCAGTAGGTTTGTGCCTGTCGTCCGTAGGTGATTTCCTCGCATAAGCGTTGTTTTCTAGCCGTGGTACTTGGCAGAAGGTAATATAGCCCATCGCAGCCATCGGGAACCGTTTCAGTGACTGTGTTTTGCCAGCGCACGGCCGGCGTGCTGTCGCCCTTCGGGACGATGAGTCCGCCACGCTACGCGAAGAAACGCTGCGCTGTCTACGGATGCAAGAGCAACACGCGTGCAAGGTTTGTGTGCACGTTGAATTGTTATGCTGCTTCTGATTTCTGTGTTATATATTTTGGGGTAATATCCTGTTCAACTGCAATATTTCGCCAATAAAATACACCTTATTTATCAAATCTGTCTTTTTCGCCTTCCCGTTATCTTGCAGGCTTCCATTATGGAGCCGCCATAGTGATAAGAAAAAGAACGTGCAGCTATAAAAAAAGTAAGAAGCGGCGCCCTGTCAAAAAATTTCATAAATTCGCGCCCATCGCGTTAAAACGTGACGTCATCTTTTTCTTTTTTTTAATTCTGTTTGTCCCCTCCTCACATAGATGGCGACTGTTGCAACAACTAGCCACCGGCTTGACACGTGGGCTTCTACGGAAGTTACGCTACCAGTTTACATATACCTTGGGTGACCGCTTGTGACTCTCGTTTATTGTTCCCCGGAGCGCGATTACATCTGTTTCCGTGCGGCGCTAAATAACACAAACGACGCCGCCGTGGTTGCGTTTCCTGTTTTGGGGAGCACGAACATTTTTTACGGGAAAAGTACTTTGGTGCGGTTATTTTTTATGTCTGTGAGCTATGTTTAGTACAATGCATCTTTTTTATTTATAAAAATCGTATATGTTTTTTTTTAGGATTTTGCTTGATGTTACTACGAATAAACCATGTGTATGTGACAACAAAAATGATTTTTTTTGTCACTTTACAGTCACGCAAAAGAATTTTAGACAATTTTTTTCTGAAATAGAATCGTCTGAAGAATTTATTTCAGCAATAAAGAAATCACACATTTTTGGACTGCATTTCGCAAAGAATTTACCCTCAAAAGGGTTACTGCACGCACTCTGCGAATGACGGCTGTTGCCCCCGAGATTTCTGTGCACGCCTTGACGTTTGTGGTCTTATTTGGCGTGTTTGCATATATTACCTACAAGAACTATGAACAACAATTGCTGCCACATGTAAAACTTCGCGTTAAGGCGCATCTCGGAGGTACATATTACACAGGAGGCCTTAGGAGCATGACTTTAAAATGAGCTTGACTTACAATGAGCGATGCCTTACAATGAGCATGGCTTGTCATCTCGAATAAGAACCTTTGGCAGGGACAACTTAAGAAACTATATGCAATATTGTTGCATGCAGGCGCATCACTTATTCGTTTTGCCTTTTAGTAACTCTCCAATCTTGTCTAAGCGCTCAGTCTTAAATGATGAAACTTGTAGCCAGAGACCTTAAATCATGTAAGTTGCGAAACTCCGTTCCGAAATCCGGCCATGCCTATAAACAAATCTGCAGAGGTTAGCGAACCGACGTCCCACCTGGGGACAACGACAGAAAACACAGCATCGCTGCAGCTTTCGATGTCATTGCGCGAGCTGCCGCGGCGAGAACTTGAAGAAAAGTATTTCCAAAAAAGGTCGAAGAGTTCTGTGACCGAAATTTCACCTGAAAAAAGTAAGCCGCAAGCGTAAGCACACTGCTCGCTTCATTGTGCTTGCGGTACATGTACAACGCAAAACACAAGAAAATGGGATTTATTAGACTCGTTCTCCGTCGACAGGTGGCGCCATAATCGGCAGACCCCCCCCCGCCGTGGTTTTGAACAATGCCGCGTTCGGACTCAGATGCATGGAGTCTATGGGGAGTTTCGCAACTCGTACGATATTGAAGAACTTAAGGAGACTGACACATGGTCGCCCGTCTCCCAACGGCCTCACCTCAAAATGCCGGGCATGCTAGTCGTTTGAATCACATTCACCAAAGAAGATACTAGAATAATGACAGTATTTCAATGTCGCTATATTAATGGATAACTGTCAATGTTTAGGCTGGCGCAGCCACAAGATCGAGCGGAGATTCTGCACTTGTTTTCGGACGTCAAGTTTTCCGGGAACGTTTAAATCGCTTTACTTATCCCCGTTTACAGCGCCACTGTGGCCATACAAATCTTTCAGAAAAAAAAAAATAGTTTTACTTCCTTCACATAACAGCAAGCAACAACACAATAGACGAGATGGTGCAGTTACAGTGGAACCCGACTATTTCGAACGCAGGTAAATCGAATTATCTTTTATGTACAACTGTTTTCAAACACGACAATACTTTACGTCAATGCATAGGCAAGTTTATAGCTACATAGAACAAAAATAGCAGGAACATTTTATATATCGAACATCGGGAAGTGCTTTCCCTCGCAAGAAGCTGGCTTTTCCTCACGAAAGGAGAGTTTCCTTCATGAATTTGGGAGAGTGAGTGGTGTGATTAGGTGGTTGCCGCGCAGAGCTAGTAGAAACTACAGCTTGGCCATTACGTGCTTTCTCCCATGATCCCTCGCCGTCGCGTCCGTTGGCCCGTGATGCGGGTTCCCCGTTCGCTTCTCCGCTCCCTTTGTTAAAGAATATACCGGTGCGCAAGTTGACTCCACGGCATCGTTTCACGATAATGCAAGGAAAGTTGCTTCACGGCAATACGCGGATATTTCTTTAGTTTTTACATTTTCCGCGGTTTGTAGTTGGGAGTGCATGTTATACGCAGGGGCGAGCTGTACGCGAGGAAATACGGTATTGATGTAAACAGCGCCTCAACATCTACATACGCAGCTGTGCGTACTCGTCGGGCGCCTGAAACTTCTAGTCCGCCTTGGCCCTAATGTCGGCCTTGCTTTTCAATGTCATACTTAGCGTGGTTCTTGGGATGCTGCACGCAGCAGCGACGTCAGACTTCTTTTCTCTACGTTCGACTGTGTTTGATTATCGCCAGGCTTTGGAGAACAGCCAAGTTCTTCCATTTCACGGCAGCCATTGCATTAAAATAGAGCACATTCTTTAAAAGTTGAGTTGAATAAACTTTGTGCCCAACGGTTGTTACATTGCCCTGGGCTAGGCTGCCAGGGATCCACCGTTCGAGGAACATCTTCCAAGGTCCTCGGCGACGGGCCTGGCCCGCTGGACGGCCCACTCCTAGTCTTCGGGGGCCTCGTTGAGGAGGGCGGCTTGCCATCGCTCAGCAAGGCGCCCCGCTTCAGAGCGCCCTTCAGTTGTTGTCGTCCTTCCTCGTGGCCTATCTTCGTTTCTTGTGCATGCCCAAAGTACATGGGCCATATCGGCCCGTCCGTGCTCGCACCACGGGTAGCCAGGCGACGGGTGCAGCGCGGGCCACAGGCGGTGCAGGTGGTAGGGGTTGGTGAAAGTTCCCGTCTGCAGCCGCCTCAGGTCCACAGCCTGCGACCTGTCCAGACGCACGAGGGGTTCCGGATATTTCTTCGTGATACGTGGCCGGGAACTCTTCGGCATAGCAGTCGGAGTACCTCTGGTTCCTTGCTCCTGCCGCCACGGCGGGGTACCGGTAGGTCTTCGGCCGTTGGCATTGCTGCTGTTGCTTTTACGGCTGTTGGTGTTGATAGCTGCAATGTCCCCCACGTGCGCGGGGAACCACTTGAGGGCCTTGTTCGTAATCGTGCGTGACCCGAAGTCCCCGGCCCTGGTGTTGAACATGCGCGCCAGCTCCTCGGACACCCAGCCTTTGGTGTAGTTGCGAATCGCTGATTTGGAGTCACTGATAATCAAGGTATCCTCCGCAACTCCGTGGAGTACCACGAGGGCAGGGGCGTAGCCAGGGGGGGGGGGTTGCTTATGGGGCTTCAGCCCCCCCCCCCCCCCCCCCGGAAATTTTTCGTGCTCTCATACACCACCGACCAGGGGCGTCACCCGGGGGGTGGGATTTATTGGGCTTCAGCCTCCTCGCCCCTCCCCCTTGAATTTTTTTCTTTTTTTTGTTCTATTATACACCGCCGTCCGAAATAACCACCTTCACCGAAAACCATCCAGGATGTCGTCTAAAATGTTTTTTTTTTTTTCGAGCACGACAATGCCATGGACAGTTGAAAGGTTCTGGAAGAGGGCTTTTCTGCAAGATATTTGTCAACCATGCAGTTTGTGAAACAGGGTATCACTTTTTTTTTTTTTGAACAATAAAAAGAAAATTGACTCTGGTCAGATTATTCCTATTTTTACGTTACTTTCACGCAGCCGGCGTCTACCATTGTGTTCTTCCTAACCTAGAAGGTCAACAAGGCGACGCACGTTTAAGTGCATTAATTTTTTTGAGGACTAACGTCCCCGGGTCTATCAGTTACTCTCCATGCAGTTACTTCTACGAGGCAACTTTTAGTCCTCACAGATCACCTCGCCAGAAGAATAGTCAGTCCGCTCACACACTCCATGCGAATTATCTTTTTATCCCCGGTTCAGATGAGCTGTTAATCCCCAGGGATTATTTTTCACAATTATTTAGCGCAAGGCGCGAATACTTTTTTTCGCGTGTTGTTTTCCGTCGTTACGAAAAATCTCACGGAAAAGAACACGACAAAAAATATTTAGCATTCCGTGCGTCACTGCTTTCGCTGTCAATGCGACAACTAAATACAAAAGGCTGGACATGTATAGATGGATTAGCTACTCAGCGCTTCAAGAGGGTGCGTTTTGCCGAATGTGCGTCTTTTTTAGCAGAAGAGAGGTTGGCAAGGGCCAACATGCGCGCACTGCGGCCCTCGTATCCAAGTCATTTCAAAAGTGGAAGCACGCCCTCGAAGTCTTCGGTGCACATGAAGCCACTAAATATCACACTGACGCTCAGCTGGTAGCCGGTAATTTTCTTCAAACCTTCTCAGGATGTGTGCCCAGTGTTGTTGATCAACTGGACCATGGCAGGCAAATTCAAATAAGAGAGAACCGAAGGAAGTTACAGCCTATTGTTGAGACAGTTCTCTTTTGCGGGCGGCAAGGTCTGGCTCTCCGTGGCCCTATAGACAGTGGTGCCATGGATTCAAGTACAGCCTCCTCTACAAGTACAGGCAACTTCAGAGCGCTGCTTCGCATGCTAGCGGATTGTGGCGACACAGATCTAAAAAAGCGTTGGGAAAGTTGCCCAAATAATGTCTCGTATTTAGGTCCAGATGTACAAAACCAGATTATAGAACTCTCTGCTGCAATCATCAAGGAAAGCCTAGTCGCAAAAGTAAACGCTGCAGGCTGCTTCTCCGTACTTGCTGATGAAATGACGGATATTGCTGGTATCGAGCAGCTTACTGTTTGTGCAAGGTACCTTAATAAAGATGCGAACGAGATCGAAGAAGTGGCCGGGCACTCGCCGACACCATCATAAGGTTCTTTATACGCATGGGAATTAACATGCAGCATCTCCGTGCTCAAGGCTACGATGGTGCGAGATCGATGGCCGGCCAAACGAATGGTGTTCAAGCTGCTGTTCGTAAGTCTTCTAGCCGCTCACACGTTTTGCGAAAAATGATAAGCTTGAGCTGTCCTGAGCCTACCAGGCAGCGCCTTTTGCGAAACGCGCTGGGTCGAGAAGCAGTGCCTTCATTTGTGAGCCTCTCTGAGCCGTTGATCGCAGCACTAGAGGAGATTAAGTTTAACGGAAATGGCGAAAGTCCAGTGCAGGCAAACAGTCCAATGTTGGCACTCTTGTCACCAGCTTTCCTTGCAAGCCTGCATGTGGCGGAGCACGTGTTAGCACTGACTTTGCCATTGTCAAAGAAGCTGCAGACGAGGAGTATCGACGTGAGCGCTGCTATTGACGACATAGAAGCGGTACAGTAGACAACGGAAAATGACCGCAAGAACGCGAATGCTTCTTTCTGAAAAAATATTTGCACAAGTGCAGGCATTGGCAGAAAAACTGAATGTGGAGATCACCAGCCGTCGAGCCGGTGTCCGGAAGCAAAACCTTGGGAGCAATGCATTCGAAAGCGCGGAACAATAATTTCGCAGAACCCTGTTCATTCCGTTCATGGACCACGTATTAGCTCAGTTAAACCTACGGCTCGAAAAGCACAGGGCACTTCTAAAGAATTTTTCAGTAATTGTACCATCCGCAATACCACCAATGCAAGATGATCGGGAGATAGGAGCAGAAAATCTCCTGGCTGTTTTTGCGCATGACGTCGAAACGAGGGCTGCTTTGGGAGAACTGTGACTATGGTGGACAAAGTGGGCGAACAAAGCAGCAAACCAGCACCCCAGTACAGGAACCGGTGCCCTCTCTCATTGCGACAGCAGGTTCTATCCGAATGTGTACAAGCTACTCCAGAATCTATAGTCACCCTTCCAGTGACCACTGCCAGCGCAGAGAGAACGCTTTCAAGCATGAGGTTGATTAAGAACTACTTACGCTCCGCGATGTCTGAAGAACTTATGGTTGGCCTGGCACTTCTGTACGCCCACAGAAATGTGGACATCAGCGTGTCGGAGCTCCACCTTGTTCACTGAGAGGTCGGCATACGCGGCGTTACCAAACAAATTCAGCTATTGGGAAGCCGTACTACCGGCACTGTTTGTTACTTTCATTCGCCGTTTTTGTTCTTCATTGCTTTTTGAACTAGAAGCGACAACCCTCCTTTTATATTGAGTGCACAATAGTGGTTCGGCTTTTTAAAACAGTTTTGAAATAGTTTCTTTCGTTATTTCTGCGCTCTTCCTTCATAGTTCTGTCCACATGGTGCGTCCGAGACAGCAGCTTGGCCCAAGGACATATCAGTTTCTGTGGTTGTGCAGCATGTTCTTTGGCTTATTTTGGGCATTATGTATAGTGATCATTGCTTAGTTCCGTATATTGATTGCATATTTAAATGTACATTGGTGATGCTTTGTGTAAGCATACTGCGCACTGTTTCCGGTGACTTATGTTTTGCCCGTATTCGAGGTGTACTTTCCCATTCTTGTTTTTCCCTGGCCGCATCATTTGTGCAAAAAGATGAACATTTTGCGTAAACAATCTGCATTAAAATACTTGATCTCGTCCTGGTTATTTTGTGGACTTCATTTTTTTGTCATCAGGCGCTTTTTCAGTTTAAAACTGATGCAATTCCAAAGTTTACGTGATATTTGCCGTACCTCTTACCAAAAAAAAAATTTTCAAAAGATTGAAGACAGTTATTCCTGGAAAGGTTTTGCGGGCATGCTAACATAATATTTTTATGAAAAAACACATTTCTTACTCGTTCTTGACAGTGCACAGCATTCATGAAGTGATTTGCAGCATCTAATACAAATTGTCACCGGCAATACGTGTTATTCATATACTTAGTCGTTCGAAAAATTCAATGAGGAGGTGCCCCCCTACCCCCCACCCCCCGAACAAAATTCCTGGCTACGCCCCTGCACGAGGGCTATGGCCAACTCTTCCGCAGCTTCGGCGGACGGCAGCCTCGCCGATGCCGTGACCCGGAGCTTTCCCTTCGTATCCACGACCGCCATGGAGAAGGCCTGCAGGTACCGCCGCCGTCGGCCGGCCTTGTCGTTGATGTTGCCGCTGGCGCTGCTGACGTAGTAGTAGTAGTGGTGTTGGTGCTTACAGTTCGTTGGAGCGGCGATGGCTGTAGTCGTCCCCCGTCACCGTCGCCGGCGTGCCGTGGATACCTGGCCGCATTGACGAAGAGGACGCCCTCTCGTCTTCCTTGTTCCTTCAGGATCGCTACCGCTGTGCGTTTACGTCATTGTAAGTCTTGTACGGGGTGCATGTTCCTGGGGATGTTTTCTGTCAGTATGGCGTCCCTGACTTCCGGTAGCATTGCTTCCTTCAGTCCTCGCGCCTCGTGATATTGAATCCCGAGTTGGTCGAGAATGCGTCTTCCCGTTCTGGTGCCCGACAGCCTCTCGAGCTGTGCGATTCTCTGCGCCTCGGCGACCTCGTCGAGCGTGTTGTGCACGCCCAGCTCGAGGAGCCTATGGGTTTCCGTACGTGTACTGGCTGTCTTGAACGCCTTGCGAATCGCCACGTTCAGCTTGTCAGTTTCGCTCCTGTGCCAGTCGGCGTACGCGGCGACGTGCGCTATGGGGCACAGCGCGTACGCATGTATCAACCTCGTCACGTTGTATTCGTGGTCCTTCAGCCCTTTCCTCTTTTTCGCTACCCGTCGCACAAGGTGCGTGGCGGCGGCCACTTTCTTCTGCAGTGGCGCAACCAGCTCGCGGTTGGCACCGTTCTCTTCCAGCCACAGGCCGAGCACTCGTATTTTGGATATTGTCGGTATTCGGGCACCCTCCTTCGTCGTGACGTGGATGCCCAAACGACGGGCGTCCACTACAGCCTGCGGGTGAGGTCCTTTCTTCCGCGTTCTATGGAGCAGGATTTGCGATTTATCGGGAGAGCAGACGAGTCCCGTGTGTTCGAGGTGCCGCTCCACCTCCCGGACGGCCCGCTGTAGTATGTCTTGCATTTCGCCGATGCTCGTATTCTCCGTGGTCCACACGGTCACGTCGTGTGCGTATATCGTGTGATTGACGCCCTCTATCGCGTCGAGAAGCTCCGGTAGCCCGATCATGGCGAGGTTGAAAAGCATGGGGGAGAGCACAGCCCTGCGGCGTACCCGCTACCCCCATGCCAACCGTTCGCGGCGGGGCCCCGTCAATCATGACCGTCGCCTTGCGCCCGTTCAGGAAGCTGCTGACGTACCGGTGGAACCTCGCACCGAGATCAAGTCGGCTGATCTTGTCCAATATAGCCGTGTGTTTCACGATGTCGAAGGCGCTCTTGAGGTCTAATTCGAGCATAGCGCGCAGTTGCGTGATTGGTGTGTTAACAACCTGTTCCTTGATCTGCAGTGGCATCCTGCGTGGAAAGCCCCTTCAGGAAACCGATGATGTGGGTGCCTAAGGCGCCCCTCTTCTCGAGGCCTGTTGTCACCCTGTTGAGGCAGGCGTGCTCCATGACTTCCCCGACGCAGGACGTCAGGGAAATGGGCCTAATGTTTCGAACCTCTAGCAGTTTACTTGGCTTGGGTATTAGAATTACGTCCGCGGTCTTCCATTCGTGCGGAATACGGCCTTCTTTCCAGCACACGTTGATGTACTGACATCAACGTACTTTCATCGTCCAGGTTCCTCAGAATTTGGTTGGTGATCATGTCAGGACCGGGCGCCTACTTGGTCTGCAGTAGCTCGAGGATCGCTTTGATTTCCTCCACGGAAAAGTCCGCGTCTAGTTCCTCGTTGGGAGCCCCGCGGTATTCGAGGTGACTGGCCTGCCGGGCGAGCGACGTGCGTCTGCACGATCTCCTCCGCGAAGGCCTCCGGGTCGTCTTTGTACTTGTATCGCAGCTTGGCCATCTTCACACGGGTCGCCATTCTGGTGCTGGTCGGGTCCAGCAGGTGCCTGAGAATCTTCCAGGTGCGTCCTGCGCTCATGTTCCCGTCCATCGTATCGCACAGCCCCTACCATTCCTGTTCTCCCAGTCGAGCGTAGTGTGTCTCAATCTCTTGGTTGACCTCGGCGATCTTCTTGCGTATCTTTCTGTTGAGTTTCTGCTTACTCGCTCTCCGTTGCATGGATTTCTTTGCCGCTACGAGATGTGCCAGCCGGCTGTCCACTCTGGTCGGTTAGGAAGCGCCGTCTTGTCGTCGACGCCTCCGCGGGACCTGTCTCCGCCTTCTCTTGAAGGTTCTTGTCGCCACTCTGTCAACTGGATTTCTTCTGTAGTTCTCTCTGCATCCGCGAGTAGTCCCCTACGCCATTCTCCGATATCCGCGATCGGGCCATCCTGCTTCTCTCGTTCTCTGTTCTCTCGGAACTTGTCCCAGTCCACGACTCTGGCCTTTCGGCAGACGTCCATCTCGCTTTCATCCTCTCCCACAGTCACGCACAGGACCCTGTGGTCGCTCCTCAGGTCCTCGAAGGAGTTTGACCAGGAGACCGCGCCCGCGTCCGACCAAATGGAGAGGTCGGGGGACGTGTCGCGGCACGCGCCCTGTCCGATCCTGGTGTGCCAAGTCGGTTCATTCTGTATAACCAGGCCGAGCTCGTCCATCAGTCCGGCTAGCCTCTTCCCTTTCGGCGAGTCGGCTCCATATTCCCACCGCGTGTGCGGCGTTGAGGGGACTGGAAGTGGCCTTGGCCATCGCTTCGCGAAAGAGGGCGCCGAAGTTGTACGTGAGGCCTCTTTTTGAGGGGGCGCTGTACACGTTAAGCACGAATAGGCCCGTCTTCATTGTTCATCTGCAGGGCACGACTTCGATAAGGACGTGGTCTACGTCCAACTCTCCGCTGATATCAAGTGCACGTTCGATGAAGGCTGTCCCTCTCTTAAGCAGGGCACCCATGTCCCGATGTCCATGTCTTAAGCAAGCACCCATGTCCTTCCCCGTGAATTCACAAGGGGAACCGCACGAAACAGTGCGGTGGCTGAGCCCGGTCGAAAGGTTCTTGCAAAGCAATCACGTCGGGAAGTCTGTTTTTCGAGAGCGTTTTCCTGTATTGCACCATCGTTGCTTTCTTGTTTTTGAAGCCCCTGCAGTTACACTGTCAGCCTATGGGTCTGCCGTCAGACTTGCGGGACGCAGCCATGGTTGTTATTCAAAGGTGTTAGGGGGACGCGACTGTACGTGCGCCCCTCCTGCCTCAGTGTGGGTGGCACTGGCGTTGTGGCCTCTGTTGAGAATGGTCGGTACTTTGACTACTTGTGGTAACGGTAACCCGGCTCCTCCGGGCTCGTGGCGTTCTTGTTGCTGTTGGTGCAGCTGCACGGTACCGCGTTCCAGATCTTCGATTCGCTTATTCACGGCCGCGAGTTGGGTGTTGAGCGCGGTGTATTGCGCGTTCTGTTCCGCGTCGGATTCGTTCAGCCCAGGAGTGTCTCAAACATTCGCTCCTTGTTCGTCAGTTTGTTCACCATCTCTTCGATCGCGTCTATTTTTCGGGCTCCGGGTCTGGGCCGCTTCGGTTCTTGAGCGTTATTCTCCGCGTCTTCCGAAGGTTGGGCACCGCTCGGGCTCTTGCGCTTGGAGCACACCGCCGCCGGCGCTTCATCTTCGCCACCGCAGCACATGTCCGTCTCCCCCTCTCCTCCTGCCGCAGTCGCATCGCCTCCCTCGGCAGCCCCGCGGGGGTCGGAGGTGCAGGAGGATGGTATCCCTCCGGAGGGTCCTCCCATGTGCTTAAGGATTTCGTTCAGTGTCTGTTGTAGCTCCTCGATTTTCTTCGTTGATTTTTCGTTCTGCTTTCTGGCCCTGGCCAGCTCTTTTTTAAGTTCCTTATTCTCTTTCCCCATGTTATCCATCCTCGCCGCCATGTCGGGGTCGGGGGCTGCCCTCGGGCTGCCAGAGAGAGGCGGGCTCTGTACAGTCTGTATACAGAGAGGGGCTGAGGGGGGCTCTACCCGCGACTGTGTCGGACCAGGTGAGCCTGCGCGGCCCTCTCTGTTTCCCGCCAGGTGTGGCCCGCACTCCGTCTTGTGAGGGGTGGTTTCGGTTCTGGCTGCGGCTTCTGCTTCGACTCCGCCTTCGACTTCTGCTCTTACTTCGACTACGACTTCGGCTCCGGCTTCTTACCGGCGAGGGGGATCCGGATCTGGGTGGACTGCCAATGCCCCGTCGGGAGCGAGATCTCGAGCGACTTCGGCGTTTTCCTTCCGCCGCACTATCACTGCAGCCTGATGGTGACGGGGCCCGCTCTTGTCTGCATCTTGCCCGCCACCGTCTCTGCTTCACTATGTGCGGCGTCTTGTATTTGGCTTTGCATGTTCGGTCGACGTAGGATGCGCTTCACCACAGATTCGGCACTTGGGCGTACACTCGTGTTCGCTGCTGGGGTTCTTTGGTCCGCAGATCGGGCACAGTTTGAACTCTTATCTTGGGCACACGTCAGGTCGGTGGCCGAGCCTGCCGCACTCCTTGTAAGTCTATCTGCTTTCGGTAGAGGGATACTATTATCCTGACGCTATTGAAGTAAACCCACCTGGGGACTCTGTTTCCCTCGTATAGCAGTATCACGGTGGTCGTACTGCCGAGCCTCTTAGCATACGTTAGAGAGGGGTCTCTCGTGTTCACCAGCGCGTGCACAAGTTGGTCTTGCGTATTCGCAACTTTCAGCAACTATAGGGGGCGCCACAAGAAATCCAATATGGCTGTCGATGCGGTGATCACCCGTACACACGGAGCGATCACCGCATGCGTTGTCGCTGGTTGCTGCCGCTTGCCGGCTAGGGTAATTTTCCACCGCATTAAACTTCCCATGCATGGAGTGGCACACGCTTGAAAGCGTAAACTGCGAGACGTGGCACGATTTTGCATCCGATTTGACGTCCTACGCGCTTGTGTAGCAGCCGGAATGGTGATGTTTCGCCGTACAGGGTCGCCGGATCGGGCGTCCGGCGTGCGTAAAACTCGGCAGATTTTTATCATCCGCCCGGTCCGGCGATCGCACGGCCGTATAGCCATAGTGGCAGCAGCACGAGAGAGGCAACGTCGTGCCGCTGCTCGGTTTCTTACCGCTCCCATCGTCATGTCCGAGGATGCCGAAGTATTTGCCGGTATCGCCGCTATCGGTGGCATGAAAAAGATGTGCTACAATTATTTTATCACGCAAACTAATTCCTAATTCAATAATGCGGTACTTCCAGTGTGGCACTAATAAAAAAAAGCACCGGCGTCCACACCACTCGCGAGATCGGGAACCACGATGCGAAGGCACCTGCGATACATTCGCAGATAAGCAGTGACACTGCAGGCCGTCTTACTTAACCGGCTTGCTTCGCTTCCACCTTTGCTCTTAATATTGAGGGTGTCGAGAAAACGGATTGCGTATGTCGACGCCTGACATAAGAGTACAATATCAATCGTGTTAGCAAAATTTGCTCACTCTACGGCGTGCTCGCGCTCGATCGCGGACGGCAGCGGCGTCTGCGCTCGCCGGTGTCAGTTGCGGCAGGCTGTTTTGATGTGGCTTTCACTCGCGAAGGCATAGTTTTATTGACCGTCGTCTTCTAAATTAAGCAAAAAAAAAAAAAAAAAGAGCACTCGCCTGCTGTCTCCCAGGACCACGGTAGCGCAGTACGTAAGGTGTTGCGATGCATGTTCACGCGGGTTCAATTCCCGGCCACAGCGGCCGCATTTCGATGGAGGAAAAATGCAAAAGATGACCTGCGTGCTTAGATTTAGGAGCACATTAAAGAACCCCAGGTGGTCGAAATTCATCCGGAGCTTCTCACTACAGCGCGTCCCATAATCGTATCGTGGTATTGGCACGTAATATCCAAGAAATTCAGTTGTGTCCCAAAATTCAGCCGATTTGAGAAGCACGATGGAAACCATCACTTTCTCGTATGACAAGCTTCCCGATGCGCACGTGGATATCCCATTGTCTTTTCTGCCGCCGGTCCAAGAAAAACCAGCCACGTTTGCGACGCCTTTCACAGTATACGGTTTGAGCATTTTGGCACGCAGTACACGCGATTTCTCTTGTGCTGTTGTTAACCCATTACTGAACCGCAAAGCTTCCACAATGTTGCACCAACAAAATCCATCGTAATTCACTAGCCACACGCACAAGTTGCAGGACACACCGACGACGAAGCACAGCCGGCACGTTGTCGCTAGGCAAGTTTTCGTTCTATCACCGGAACGTGGCTTTCACCGGTTGCCGCCTGGCGGCGCCACCGTAGCTGAAAGTTGCGAATACTTCAGGGGTATGTTGCGAATAATCCCCGCTTCTCCTAACCTTCTTGGCGGCCTTGCTGGGTGCTGCGGGCTTCGCACGATATCCGCTCTCACGGGGGCACAATTACTACTTACTCTTTTCATCCTCTCGCTATCTTTCATTCCCATTCCCCATCCCCGCACCGACCTGTTGAGGTGTCGTCCATAGGACAGACAGTTACGGGTCGGCGCTTTTCTCTTCATTTCCCCTTACATAACCACTCGTGTTTACCATTTGCTCAGGCGCCGAAACGTATACGCGTTGCTTTCGCACCTCATTCCGTTGATCGTCAAAACCCTGATCTTGGCGATTTTCGACACTGTTTTCTGCTCCGGTGTGCTTATCACCAAAATGTTTTGCGTGGGGTTGGGACAGATCGTGATCATCTCGTCGTCGCCAACTCCCGGTTCGTTTCGTATCGCCTCATCGAGACTCACACCGCACGTGCTGCTTATATTCAACTCGTCTCATGGCCTAACATTTATCTTGATATCGCCCCTGGGCAGTCTGGGCATCTTGCTTGCTCGTAGAACCTTGCTCACGTTGCTTCGACCACCTTGGCGCATCGCGCTTTGCGAGCGGGCGTCTTTCTGTCCCTCCACCTTGTTGAGGTTCGCGCGTCCTCTTCTTCTGTGCGTAACTTCGATCCACCCGGCTGCAACGGTGTCCAGTGACCAGTGGCGTATCCAGGGGGTAGCACACCGGGCCCGTGACCCCCTCCCCCCCCCCGAATTTTTTTTTCGCCATGGCACACAGAGCACAAAATGACACTCGACGACACCTGCCAGGCGCTCCCCCCCCCCCCCCCCCCACCCCAAAATTCTGCCTAAACCCTGCCAGTGCCCCCACCCCCCGAATTTTTTTTTTTTTTTTTGCCATGGCATACAGAGCAAAAAATGACACTACCACGTCTGCCTGCCCGGCCCCCACTTCAGATCAAAGAGGTGCCCCCCCGGAAAGAATTTCCTGCCGACGCGCCTGACGCTGTCAGCGTCTTTTCTTGCTTCTTCGGATCGCTTCGGTCGCTTCGGAAACGCTTCTTGCTTCTTCGGATCGGTTGTCCGGTGGTTCTCCGGTCACTGCCTCGTCTACCTCCATCTAGGTGGTGGTTCTTGCAGTCCCCGAGTCCGACGCGGGATGCGCCAGGCCTAACCGCCGTTAGGCCTAGGCGCTCACTCGTATTTCGTGCGGTTTTCGTGCCTTAAAAACTCGTAAAGCTCACGCTCACCCCCCCCCCCCCCCCCCCCCAAAAAAAAAAAATGGTATCTTTGGGTTCGCGATGACTTGCTCTGTCCGATGACGTGCCGCTTTCAAGTGTAGGGCTCGAAAAATCTGCGGGAACATTCATAAATCGATGGAGCCGATGCGAAATGCGTCCGCTCCCACCGGCAACCGCAGCGCAATCTTTAAAAGTGTTATATCGAATTACACGATATATCGAACTAATGCCGCAGAAAACGGCCTCGAAAGTGTCCGTAGAATTGCTGTCGCAATCAAACTTACACATTTGGTCATACTTCTTTTTCTGGCAAGAGGCTTATATATGGCGACGACTGCTATATACCAGACTTAATTAAAGACGTCTATAAAATCACTATTTCTTTTTTCTCGAAACAGTTTGTTATCGCTCAGAGTGTGCGTGTGTGTGTGTGTGTGTGTGTGTGTGTGTGTGTGTGTGTGTGTGTGTGTGTGTGTGTGTGTGTGTGTTGTTATGTTTGGCCTGAAAATTCATCGAGGCAGACGCCATTGAGCGTACAGCTGTCTACCGGAATGCTGTCTTCTCCCCCCGTATCGGCGCTTAGACGGAGGCAGGAACGCCAGTTCTTCCTGGAGGAGCCTATGCCGAGCGAGCGAGCAGGTCGCCGTGGACGGATTTCCCAGAAAAAGGACGTCGGAATTCGGAGACCCCTTTTTGGCTTGTTGTTCTCTGCGTGAGATAGCACCACGGGAGAGTTTCTCACCCAGCCACATCTGCCTTCTACCCTTGCGCCAGAGGGAGCGGTCTGCGTGTTTTCCGGAATTCGACACACTTGCTTTATCGTGCGTTTTGGTCAGCGTGGGACTGCGCCGTTGAAGACGCTCCCATCAACCCAGGTGGGGCCTTCACCCGACTGGCAGTGGAAGCGGAGGTCATCGGCCCTTTCCCCTTTGGACTGAAACTCCTCGCCGACCTTCTCACCTACGAGTCTTCGGGGCGTGGCGAGTGTATTGTGTGACTCTTTGCCTCCTTTCGGGAGGCCGGACGCCAGGACGACAGGTCACCGGATTGGCGGGAGACGCTGACACCGGTTTGCCTGTGCTTCTGCAGTGACGGTCTCGGGGCTATAAAAGCCGAAGACTTTTGACGTTATTTCTCTGCTCTCTTTTCACTCCTATCTCTTAACCATGTAAATAAATCTACGTTCCTTCTTGAAAGAACGCGCCTCCTCACTGGGAATCATCAGCTATGGGGACGGACGGCGGGAGCCAGCTACCGTAACGAGACCCGCCG
Organism: Rhipicephalus sanguineus; assembly: GCF_013339695.2. NCBI lineage: Eukaryota > Metazoa > Arthropoda > Arachnida > Ixodida > Ixodidae > Rhipicephalus > Rhipicephalus sanguineus. Next base: position 261,755,779 of record NC_051176.1, read on the forward strand.
AACCCGACTCCTTACAGTGTGTGTGTGTGTGTGTGTGTGTGTGTGTGTGTGTGTGTGTGTGTGTGTGTGTGTGTGTGTGTGTGTGTGTGTGTGTGTGTGTGTGTGTGTGTGTGTGTGTGTGTGTGTGTGTGTGTGAGAGAGAGAGAGAGAGAGAGAGACCGGGCGACTGAACACAATGACAAGCGAAACAGAGCACGATGAGGATGGGGCCGGATATCGCTATCGCGTTCAACTGCGTTCAAGCGAAACTTAAGCGTCCCCCCATTTTTAAATGCGAAGCATTTCTTAGCGAACTTCTGCGACTTTGAGCGTATCTATCTATCTATCTATCTATCTATCTAGCCGCCTACGACTTTGTGCTCTCCTGGTCGCTTGGTTAATCGAATGTACACCAAAGTTGGTATGGCATAACATGACTGTATGACGAACATAAATGACAAGTCATAACATGAAAATCATGACACGCATGCCATGTACAGCATGATTTACATGCCGCGCTCATGGTGCGCTGGCGGCCGTTTCGCTAGCCTGATATACAGCAAAATTGGTATCTTGCGACGTGACTGTATGACGAACATAAATGACAAGTCATAACATGAAAATCATGACACGCATATCATGTACAGCATGATTTACATGCCGCGCTCATGGTGCGCTGGCAGCCGTTTCGCTAGCTTGATCTACCCCGAAATAGACCTCTCCCTGTTTGCAAACAGTGTGACGTCACTGGCAGTGTCCCGCCCCCAAGTCCCGCCTTCGGAGCAGGTGCTGGTTGGCAAGAAAGTTCCGCCGGCGGGATCTCTGCATAGCAGCGCTGCGTGTGTCTGCTTTACTTCGATAGAAGTTTTTGCAAATTGCTGTTTTCTGAACTCACAGCTGTTAGAAGGAAGAGTTACTGCCTGTAATGAACGATTCTGTTAGTTCAACATATGATTTGCACGTCGTGGATGACAGCCATAAAAAAATCTTATGCTCCTCGGAAGCGAACGTTGTACATTTTCACGGCGACTGGTGTTTGGAGAAATATTAGTATGTCATGGATTAGCATGGCATGAATTTCCGTAGCGAAATCTGCACTGCAGTTTTAAACGATGTACAGCATTGGCGGCTCTGTGCGCGAGGTCACGGATTAGATTCTCACTCACGGCGCAAAATTCTGATCAGAGATGAATCAAAGAAAAAAAACGAAGGAAACAAGCATTAGCCTGCGTTCGGTTAAAAAATCCCCGTGAAAATTAAAGCGAAGTTTTCCCCTACCGCGTTCCTCATAATCCACTGAGCTGTTTAGAGATGTTGAACACAATAATTTAATTATAAATATTCTCTTGCGCGGTTACGTCGCTGTATCTGATGCCTTCAACGTGTTTCCATACTTGCTCCTCTCCTTTAGACTTGGTTCACAAACTCGGAATGTGACTTCATAAATATCGAGCCGTAAAGGTAAGCTAACTAGAATATGACAAACAAGAATCTCCACTGCTTCCATTATGACGTATATCTCCAATAAAAGGCGATACGCGTATGGTTCTGGATATTCGCCGTGGTTAACCGTACGTGCATGTTCCGCAATGCTAAAACACGCTGGTAGCTCATGCGTAGTCTCACCTTTCAGTCCGGACATCATGCACTTTCTTTTTTTTTTGTGCACGCAGCACAAACACTGAGATGTACGCACTCGCAGATCATCGCGTCAAATAAAATGTCCAATCCTGATGTTCCGTCGACAACCGGTCACTGCAAATTGCCTTGTTAGAAACAACGCGTGCCGATGTTTTCGCAAACAAGATGCATCGTTATTCACACACCACACACAATATTGTCAGTTTCAACGTCCGCAAATGTGAACCGATATCGTCGCTGCCTTTCAACGCACACTACACGCCACAGTAAACGCGGCACATTTTCGAAGACGATGCCGCTGTTCCTCGCACAAACCACCACGTGGGTTCACTTCTCCAAGTTAAACAGCCAGCAGCGTGGCAAATTTTTCGTCACGCAGTCCACGACACATTTATATCTTCTTTGACACATACCACAAATAATCTTGGAACCGAAAGATTCAGAAAAAGGTTCCAAAGAAGAAAAAAAAAACGTGCTCCAAACACCGTGCGACTGTACCACGCTGAGCCGGCAGCGGGAATGTTTTGCCAACCACCCGCGGTTGCACGTGCGCCGAGAGGTCACGTGACCTGACGTCACGGGGAGTGAGTGACGTAGGCTGGTAGAGGTCTATTGGTATTGCGCGACGTGACTGTGTGACGAACATAAATAACACGAGTTAACCCGGAAATCATGACACGCATGTCATGTACAGCATCACTTACGTGCCACGCTCATGGGGCGCTGGTGGCCGTTTCGCTAGCTTGATCTACCCCGAAATTGGTATTGCGCGACGTGACTGTGTGACGAACATAAATAACACGAGTTAACACGAAAACCATGACACGCATGTCATGTACAGCATCACTTACGTGCCACGCTCATGGGGCGCTGGTTGCCGTTTCGCTAGCTTGATCTACCCCGAAATTGGTATTGCGCGACGTGACTGTGTGACGAACATAAATAACACGAGTTAACACGAAAACCATGACACGCATGTCATGTACAGCATCACTTACGTGCCACGCTCATGGGGCGCTGGCGGCCGTTTCGCTAGCTTGATCTACCCCGAAATTGGTATTGCGCGACGTGACTGTGTAACGAACATAAATAACACGAGTTAACATGAAAATCATGACACGCATGTCATGTACAGCATGACTTACGTGCCACGCTCATGGGGCGCTGGCGGCCGTTTCGCTAGCTTGATCTACCCGGAAGTTGGTATTGCGCGACGTTACTGTGTGACGAACATAAATAATAGGAGTTAACGTGAAAGTCATGACACGCATTTTGCTAAATGACATACAAGACGATGTATGCAGCTCTTTGCTGGCTGCTTCGCATTACATCGATTCCCACAATGCGTGGGATCTGCCGGCTTTTTTTCTTCGTTCTTTCTTCTCTTTCTTTCTCTTTCTCTTTGTTTATTGTATCTCTTTTTTGTATCTGCTTCTCTCTATTTCTTTCTTTCTTTCTCGATCTATGTCTTTCTCTTTCTCGCTCTTTCTGTCTTTATTTCTCTTTCTTCCCTTTCTTTCTCTCTCTCTCTCCTCTTCTTTCTCTGTCTTTCTTTGTTTCTATTTATTTCTCTCTTTCTTTCTGTTTCTGTCTAGCTTTCTGTTTTTTCTCTATTTCTTGTCTGTTTCTTTCTAAATTTTCCTCTCCCTTTCTATGTCTTTCTCTGTTTTTCTATCTTTTTTTCTATCTCTTTCTATCTCCATCTGCTTCTTTCTCTCTTTTTCATTGTTTCTCTTTATCTCTCTTTTCTGTCTTGCACTCTGTTTTTCTATCTCTCTTTCGTGTCTGTTTCTACCTCTTTCTCTCTATTTCGAAGCCTTTCTCTATCTTTTTATGTCTTTATTCCCTTCATTCCTCTTTATTTTTCTCTTCCTTTCTATCGCTTTCTCTCTCTCTCTCTTTCCCGTGTTCGTTTTCGTTTGACACTCGCACCTACTGTACACGGTAGTGGGGCTTGCCCAATTCCTGAGGCGTATACCCACCTGAGGAGTTTTTCACGACGGAGCACAAGTTACCGATAGCTTAAACAACTTCACTGTAAAGAGAATGAATAGGGCACGTGCCGGTACATGACGATGATAGTTTTTTTTTTACGACGGAGCGCAAGTTACCAACAGCTTGAGCAGCCTCGCCGTTAAAATGATAGGAATAACAGAGATAGAAAACAGCAGAGTTGATCAGGGAGCAAAGAGGGGTAAATGGACCCGGGCAGGACACGTCATGAGAAGGACAGATAACCAATGGTCAATCAGAGCGATGAAATGGATACCAAGATATGGGAAGAGCGGACAAGGACGACAAAGGGTTAGTAGGTGGAGCGAAGGAATTAAGAAATTTGCAGGCATAAGATGGAACCAGCTCGCACATGACAGGGTGGGTTGGGGGTCATTGGGAGAGGCCTTCGTCCTGCAATGGATAGGCTTACGAGGACGATGATGATAATGATGACATTATGGTGCGGAAATTCACATTTATCGTGGAGCCCTACAAGAAAACTTTTGTCGCCTGGTGCACATTTTGTCTAAACTCGCATTTCCCAAATATACAAGCTCTTTCGGCTAACTTGCGCCAAGTATTAAAAAAGCAAGCGTAAGCGCTACGAGCCTCGAATTGGCGCAGTATTATTCTGTCATGATATTTTTTGCTTAAGATTGCTTAATGAACTTTTTAAATAGTAAGTGTAGCGACAAATATTCAATACAAAAGTTGTAGCGCTTGTTCAGAAACGTCGGATATTTTCATCTACGCTGAGATTACGCCCTTGCTTTATTTTCTTTCAATCCTTTTTTTAAAGCGCGCGATTTTTTTTAATGCCGCTCAACGCGCGGCGCTTTTTGTGCCCTCACATGTAAGTTGAATGAATTATCGAAGGCTGCTTTGCGCACAGAGGTCGATTGAACACGATATATCTGTGACTGCGATGGACGTTAAGTGATGGCAGGGGCATACAGTTTAAAAAAATTCAAGCAGCTTCACTGAGTTCAAGTCGCGAAGACTGGTTAATTCATTGCTCGACTTTGCTCTATAGTAGATTTGTCACCGTCTGCCCACACGAAAGCCCGGTATTCTTATCCAAAGTCACGGAACAATTCTTGCAACACATGTAACGTGCAGCTGTTCACAATTGACGAAGAGGCCGTTTGCACCTATTGCGCAAGTGGAAACCCTGGGAAACACTGCTGTGAGTATCGCGAATGGAACACGGAGTCTTTGTACTTATTTCCTCTGCGTGCCTTTTGCTTTGGACACTATCTATCTATCTATCTATCTATCTATCTATCTATCTATCTATCTATCTATCTATCTATCTATCTATCTATCTATCTATCTATCTATCTATCTATCTATCTATCTATCTATCTATCTATCTATCTATCTATCTATCTATCTATCTATCTATCTATCTATCTATCTTCCGGAGAGCGCACGACTTCAGCCATCGCCGAAAATTCTAGTTATAGACAGCTTCTTCATGTTTAGTGGACCGGTAGTGGGTAGTGGATCTTGCCCAGTTTCTGTGGCACACGGGCGCTCCGTAGGGATTTTTCAGTAACCTCGACATTAAACAGATCCGCTGTTAAAAAAAGAAAAGGAATCTTCGACGAAACAGTGGCCGCCACGAAAAAGTGAATCTCTTATCTCCGTCCTTAATCACAATTTCCCCGTCGTCCCTTCCGTCGTGTTTCTTTAATGGTGCGAAATGAAAAGAAAAAATGTCTACCTTGCATCAAATGCTACCTACGGTCTCGTATCTTATTTGCCCGTGGTTGCCGCTTTTTCGTTGAAGATTTTTTTTTATTAAGTGTGTAGCACTTTAGGGGCCCGGCTTGTCGTCCATCCGTAGACCTCATGTGGCGTGATTACACTCATAATCAAGTGGGCAATACAGGCCTAAAACAAGGCTAGGAATGCTCCAAAGCCGGGTTAAAATAAACAAACAAGGTCTGAAATGATATAGTTAACAGAAATAACGAAGAAATAATCACAATAACTTAAAATCTCTAGAAACGCTTCGGGAACATGCCGCTGACACCCGAGCCGCGCAAGAGAGGGCGCCACCGCCTCGCCCAGCACGATTGCAACTCCCACCGGGGCTTCTCCGGCGCCTTCGCCACTACATCTGAAGGGTGAAACAACCTAACGGAACTCGCTGCAGACGACACGTATTTCAACTGCCGTAACAAGCAGGAAGTCGATAAATCGCAGCAAAAAGTAGCGCGCATGTCGCACACCGAGCTTGTGAATCTCCCTAACAAGGTTTTACTCGTGCCGGGGAAACCTTATAGTATACATGCATACCTCAAACACTGACGTTATTGACGCTTTGGCAAACGGAGCAGTGGGAACTCTACGAACGGTAATCGCTGGGCCCCCGTGCTACGCAGTTCCTCAGGCTTAATTCACAGTAGTGGAGCTGCATTTGGCGCAGGATTTAGAGCTACATCAATCGCTACACAAGTTTTTAGCCCGTCCTCGGTCTCGTCCGACCTAAGAGGTTATACTGTGCTTCATGAGCCCGTCTGCTTACACGCGGCCCTCCAGCTTTCAAACGTACAGTCCCCTACCTCCAGTCTGACTTCCAATTCCTCGCGACGGCTGCCTGCAATGACTCCTCCTTTGTTGTCGGCACTTGTTAAAACGGTACGCCCCTTTTGTCGCTTAACGTCTATGCCACATTCATCGATAGCCTGTTCAATCGACCTCTGTGCGCGGAGCAGCCTTTCATAATTCGCTCCGCTTACATTTGAAGGCACTAAAAGCGTCGCGCGTTTGGCTGCAGTCACATGTTTTGTTTTGTTTTTCTAAATCGCGTGCTTTAAAAAGATGCTGAAAAAAAAAAAAAATGAAGCAGGGGAGTTGGCATGAATGAAAAAAATCCGATGTTTCTGTACAAGCGCTGCAACTTTTCTATTGAAGATTTTTCTCTAGAGTTACTATTTAAAAGTTTTAGTTCAGTAAGCAATCTTTGTTAATTAACGAGCTTGGCGGATTGTAAAAAAACATCATGACGTGCTATATGGCTCAGAACAATACTGCGCCAATTCGAGACGCGCAACGCTTATGTTTTTTTTTTTAATGCTTGGTGCAAATTAGCTGAAAGACAATGTATAATATTAAAATCACAGATGACTTCATGGCAGAATCTTTTTCTTTTTGCTTAATAGTTACAATGAAGTCAAGACATTCATTATTATATTTGGCCTTATTCCCAAAGTGCAACACTGTATACAGTGCTGCAAGCGCCTCGTATATATACGATGCTATCCGCGAGCGCTCCTGCAATATGAACATATACCAGCTTGCCCAATTCGCCACGTTACTCCTGTACGCGCAAGCTTTCGCCACGTTGTACGCGCTACCGTGCAATCTGACCGCCGAAGATGCGTCGCATACAAAGCATTCTATTCAGACCACAAGATTATAAACACCCAAACTGAATGGCTGGGTGTTCAAAGCGTGGCATTACTGGCATTACGCCATGTTTTTACGCGCTTCATAAAGCTTGGTGCTCTCTTCCAGTTGCCACCGTTAGCACCTTCTAATAATAAAGAAAGCTGTCGAGTTTTCTTCGTATTTCGCGTGTCAAACTGTCTTAAGCACATGTGTACGTTTTCTTTTAACCTACACTATCTAAAACATTGATAGAGTAATCTTTTCATGTTCTACAAACACCCGTCGCTCTATAAACATGCAGAAGATCCGAGGTTTATATTAAAAGAGCTTCTTTGCCTGCGCGGTCGTGAGTTATAGGTATATAGGAGCTGTAAAGGTCCCGTTATAAATGGCTCGCGCTTTGTTGATATCCATGCGGTGAACTTCTGATGCGTTAACATTGTTTGCGCAATTAATCAAAGCGCGCCAGGCGCAAGGAATACGGGTAAGGTATACACGAAAGCATTAAACTTTGGCCTCGGCATATTCGGACACGTAAAACGGATAACGCTATAGGTGGGAGCCCGCTAATTGCTCTGTGTGTACACAAACATGTGCACGCTGCGCGCTTTTAAAAAATGCGAAGTGTTGGCAAAACGTAATTAAATTCTCCTCCCTTGAATCGGCACTAAATTATATAATCCTGTGCAGCAGGCATAATGTTCCGTGCAGCTATAGAGCACTGAAAGTGCAGAATTGTAGGGCGAAACTGAAAACACCGAAAAGTCCGCAGCAACACAAGCTTGGGTTTGCCCCTGTGAAGAGCACGTGCGCTGGCACTGCTTGTAGACTGACCAATCACGGTCAAGGAATGGGATTCGAAGATATATATAAATATATATATATATATATATATTAGGGGTGTGCGAATATTCGAAAGTTTCGAATATTCGTCGAATATTACCTTCGAAATATTCGTATTCGATTCGACAATCGTGTATTCGAAAAGTTTCGAATATTCGATAACTTCGAATATTAGAAAAATTCGAATATGCGATTCGATTATCATGCATAAAATAACTCGTCTTCCACATTTCTGCTGCGTTCGTATAGCTAAAAACGTTGCCGAGAGGAGCGATACACATCGTAAGTACGCGGAGGCAAGATATCTGCCTGCGACGAGCGCCCCAATACGTATGATTTATTGCTGGTGCATCTCCGACGTGCAGCGCTGTTGGCGATCATGTAACCGTACATTTTCAATATTATGCGGCCGTAACGTGCCGCACTACCACTCGTTCACAATGCGGGACCACTTCTGATGAAAGACAGAACCCATGTGACTGGTGGCGAACTGTAGGCACCTTCAGATACCCCATTCTGGCAAAGCTTTGCCCCATGTACCTCCCTATACCAGCCACTTCTGTTCCAAGCGAGCGTGCCTTTTCAGTGGCATGGGGGGGGGGGGGGGGGTGTCTCTGTTAGAAGGGAGCGCCTGCTGCCTGATCATGTGGAGCAACTCATATTTCTTCATGATAACATCTAGTCATTACTTTGATTGTGCCGTGATATTTGCTTGCGTTGTGATGTGCATTGTGCTAGCCTGGACATTGTGTTCTGGAGATAGCAGTGTATGTTTTGTTGCCAGTCAGGCTGTTAATGTTTTTTTTTTTTTTTTTTTTTTCAAATAGCTACATGTTAAATAAAATATTGTTACTGTGGAGGCATTTTTCCTTTGATATTCGATATTCGATTCGATATTCGAAGGTGGATATTCGTATTCGATTCGTATTCGAAAAATTTGATATTCGCACACCCCTAATATATATATATATATATATATATATATATATATATATATATATATATATATATATATATATATATATATATATATATATATATATATATATATATATATATATATATCCGCCAGAACTGCTATAAAAACAAAAAGTTAATGTCAGAGGTGGCAGATAACGCAATAGTAGTCCTCAAGCTGAGTTAGTGACAGAGGCGCGAGCCTTATTTGCTCGAGAAGTCGAAAACGTATGACAGAATTATTACTAGAACTAATTAGTTTAATCCTTCACTGGTTATGTTAAGCATCTTACGGATAAATAGATGGATTCCGCGAGTACACTCTTTGCAGGGGCGTAGCCAGAAATTTTTTTCGGGGGGGGGGGGGGTTCAACCATACTTTACGTATGTTCGTGCGTGCGTTTGTATGTGCGCAAAACTGAAAAATATTTCGGGGGGGTTTGAACCCCCCGCCCCCCCCCCCCCCTGGCTACGCCCCTGACTCTTTGAAATGGGATGGTGGCTGTCTTTCAATATGTGCGTTCTTCGTACGTTTTTCCGCGAGATCGAGCGGAGTCGCCGCCTGGCGGCTTCTGGCTGAACCGCGCCTAGTGGATTGCTCCATGCGTCGTCTGCTAGCCACGTTGTGTTTGCATGTGCGCGTGCGTCATGCAGATCCTCAAAAGGCGGTTTATTGCGTTGCGTTAGTGCAACTTTAAACGCTCGTACGTATGCCTAACATGATGTAAAGAAGCATTTGGTCTTGATCGGCAGTATATGTACTGTAAGAAGATCAGTGAGTACACTTATCGAGAGTGCTGTGTGTGGTCGTGGTACCCTGCGTTCACGAGAGTCATGTCAGTGTAGGTGCCGCTCTGTGGTCCAAGCGCATTGCAAAGTGCACTTAGTGTTGTGCTAAAGATGAGAAGTATTAAATCTCATGTGAATATAGCCTTTTCTCGGTAGTAAAAAAAAAAGCCCTCATGCACTTGCGCGTTGTGGTTAGGTGTATAACTTCGGGACTGTCGTTTATAGGTTACGCGACGAGCTTTAGTTGTGTACGGTCCTGGTCCCACTACAGAGAAATATTTCTGTCAAGTCACGTCTGACACTTCGGTACTTAAGCTGTCCTCTAAAAAGAACAGAAAAAGGAATGACACGGAAATCGCAAAACTGAGTTGCCTTGCGCAATTATAACTTGTGGCGAAATGTATACAAACACACCCGTTTACTTAAATTAAGGTACGCGTTTAAGAGCCCTGATGGTGAAAATTAATCCAAACGGCGTACTTTTCATTTATGTCGTAGTAATTTCACGTGAAGCCAGATCTTTTTTTTTTCTTTACATTACCTTGAGCGTTTGTGTTGCGTTGTTATAGCTAGTAGATTGATGGAAGGCAACTGACATTATTCGCATGAAAAAAATGTATATTGGTCCCGTGAAATAACCGGGCCTTTGTTCCATTACTGTCGTGCAAGTAATCATTCGAAGAAAGTTCCGTTCTGTACAATTACCTTTGTGTACTGTTACTGGAATAAAAACAAGCCTGTGCGTGTTAAACGTCTCCGTAGCGCTAAAGCGTTGTCAGCCACGTACGTTTCCTCAGTAAACCTATCAAATGCCCTACATTTCATGGAGAACTGAATAAGAAATGCGGATGAATATTTGAGCACGCAGTGCACATAGTGCTATTTGAACTCATCGTGCAGGAATACGGGCTTTCTTTTTATTGGGGATATCCAGATGAACAAGAAGTAAATACTTAATTCAGTCGCACTACAGCAGTGCGTAGTAGGTGGAACACAAGCTAAACATGTACAAATAAAACAACAAGAAAACTTCATCTATTGCGAAAACGCCGACTGTTGCCGAAGGCGAGAAACCCGTTCGTTGGCAGAATGCGCTTCTCTCACAAGTAATAGTGACGTTCGGCGCGCTTCGTGCATTAATTCGGGAATGAAGAGCGCACATATTACCAGAGAGCTGCAGTCAACGCATTTTGTTTGCCGGAAATCGGGTCAAATCGCTCAAAACGAAGCGCTGTTATGTGCGTTCAACCGCCTATCCGCACTGGCGCGGCGATGGTGCTGCCACCTGTAGCCCGATCTCGCGGCGAATACTTTCGCTGTGTTATATTATATCATTCTATACAGCGATGATTCATTCACATTTTTTTCATGATTACATTTAAAGGGACAATAAAGTCCAGTAACATTTTATGCCACAATGAAAGATCAGTGCTTGACAACCTCCAAAACAATGATGCGCAGAAGCGTGCAAAGAAAACTTCAGAGGAGTAGCTTCTCCCCCCCCCCCTTTTACCCCGCCTTCTTTATGCGCAGCCCATGCGCGCAAGATGTCGCACTTACCTATGGATGCATATATAGGTGTGCGAAGGTTCGTCGCAGCGCCCCCCCCCCCCCACCCCTCCCAATTATGTCAATGCATGGCGCTGACATTGCCCCCCCCCCCCCCCGAGTCGCAGCGCCACCCCCCTCCCTATTATTTCAAGTGTGGTGGGGCTGATTTTGCGCCCCCCTCTTAGGTAAATAGGGAGGGGCGGCCGCCTCCCCCCCCTGCCCCCCTGTGCGCACGCCTATGCTTGGATGGATACCGTGAAATGCTAACAAAAAATTATCAATATGGTTCCTGCGCGATTTTCGAACGATGCATGAGCAGCCGTCATCTACAAATCATGGTTCTCTTATAACGCATCGTTTCCAATTAAGACATCAATCCAATTCTTTTTTTTTTTCAATTGAGTTCTCTTCAATTATTTTATTATTCACACGAAGATAGTTACATCAGTTATATTATAAAGGCAGCGCCCCATAACTCCCATAGGAGTTGTGAAAGGGCCCCTTATGCCATATATTCTGCTATACAAACACTACACAGTGCGCAAGAGAACAAAGCGCAACGGTATAGCAGTAGCGTAGGCAGAAATTTTTTTCGGGGGGGCGCAAGCCCGGTGTGCACCCCCCCCCCCCTGGCTACGCCACTGTGGTATAGGAATGTGGAACATTAACATGAGACAAGTGACGCGAGTATAAAAGAACGTAGGTTAATTTTGTAACTCGTAAATGACTATGGTTCCGTTAGGTCTGTGGTATAGTTTGTTCCAGAGCTGTGACGCGGCATGCATGAATGTAAATGATCCATAATTACTGCGAGATTTTGGAACGGTTAAAGTTGTTGAGGTCACTGATCGAAACGGGCTCCCGACTTGAATTCAATTCCAGTTGCACCAAACAGCGTCATTTTGTTAAAGCTGCTACATTCATTGTGTACATGAGAGAAACTATACGCCAAGAGCAACGCAGGAAATGCACGTGGCAGAGAAATATGCGAACGATGTGTTGTCGTTGTCTGTACCTTCGCCATTCGCAAGCTAAATGGTCGCAACGTATGAGTTTATAAACGTGCTTTTGTACCTTGAACTGATTACCCGCTACAGTAGTTCAGTGACTTACACATTCGTTCTCACTCGCAAGCCTTTTTTGGTGATGGCATTATACGTTTGTTTTGTTTTTGTTTTTTTAGACAATACCGATTGTTATAGAAAACTATGACAGTCAGGCTCTTGTCGTTTACGCACACGGACTCTATGTCGAGGCGGAAATACTTTGCCGCAGATAAATTGTTCACCAAAACACGCTAACTAACTTTTAGGGGCGAAGCTCCTTAAAGGGCCCCTCACCAGGCCACATAGCAAATTTTAGTTAGACGCTGGAAGTTGTTGTGTGCCGAATGAAGAGCAGTATGCCGCAAGAATTTTTCAAATCGGTTCATTACGAGCTGAGAAAAACAATAATTTGTAGCGGCGCGAAACCATGATGCGAGGAGGCGAGTTTCAAACCCTTGCCACTCGCCCCGTGTAGCCTTAGCAAGAGAAATCCCTTCCCTGCCTTCTTCACTTGAGACATACGCATGAACACGTCATGCGCGTGCATGGCCACGTGCGCATGACGTGCCCGAGCCAGCCCGAGCACGCGAGCGGCGTTGCACGGCCGCTACCTTTGTTTTTATGTAGCGGCCGTGGGCGTTTTGTCGGCGTTCTCTGTGGTGTACTGCCTGTTTCTGCGGGACGGGCATGAAAGTTGAGACATTTGTACGGGCACGAGAGTGGCGGTATCATGAGCCAGTGCCGCATTAACGTTTACTTGGACGCGGTAGAATAAATGAGCATAATGAGTGCTCGAACGCGCCAAAACATCACCTTCGTTTCCAGGACTGGCGTCTGCTCGATGCGCTAACCGCGGGGACACGAACGCACGGGAAAGGGAGGCACATTAGCCCCGCATCTTGCTGCAATTCACGAAAAAAAGATGGAAAAGACGCACACATTCCCTTTGTGTGTCTCATTATTTCTCTCAAGTTTTATTAATCTATTCAAGCAACAAATTACACAAACTACACATGTCGTGTCAAATAATTATCGCAGTGTCACGTGGTACTGTTGGCGACGTCAGAGCACAGTCGTCTACGTAGAGGAGCGACGTCACAGCACTACCACCTACGTAGGGCCATTTCCTCATGTACGTCATCCCCTCATTCTCTAAAGCGCGCGCCCGCGAGAGGAAGGGCAAGCAGCGTTCACCTTGAAATTTGACCCATTTCCGCGGCACGTAGCGTTGCAAATTTTGGCAGACGTGATCGTGAACGCCCAGTGTATGCATTGCGCTCGTTAGCTCAAAATTGTCAAACCTGGTGAGGGGCCCTTTAAGGCGGCACCCGTTCGTCCCTCGTCGTGCTCGTAGTAGTGAGTAACAAGTCTTACCCTTTGACCTCCAAGGTGGTGCCGGTGGGAGATTTCTCCTGTGCGTTGTTGAACAATAAAAAATTCGCAGCGTGCGCGTTAACTAAAAGCCGAATTCTTCTGTCTCTGTAGAAGTGTAAGTGTTAGCTAAAAGCCGACTTCTTCTGTCTCTCATTCCCATTAGCAGCCATTGTTTACCTCCAAGGTAGTGCCTGGTGAGATTTCTCCTGTGCGTGATTAAACAATAAAAGTTTTGTTCAAAACGCCGTTGATTGATGAAATAAACCAACGAAAGACGCCAGATGTTTTGTAAAAACAAAACGAAAGAACGCCAGATGTTTCTAAAGCAAAACGAAAAAGACGCCAGCTGCTTAACGAAAGACGCAAGGTGTTTTCTAAAGCAATGGTTTTCTAAACAATGAAAATTCACAGCGTACATGTAAAATTAAAGTGAGCTGCAAGTCGTCATAACTCATCGAACCTTTAGTATAAACGCGCCCGATCTCACGTCGGTGATGATATACTGGGCAGAATTCACGGAAGATTCACGGTTTACCGATGAACCTCCGCAGCTTCGCCCACTCATCATCATTCACTCCGTGGATATGCTGTGATTTTTTTAGTTATTTACATGAGGGCCGTGATTTATATGGGAAAGATGTAGTCCGTGGTCATTTATGACATAACCATTTTTTACAAATCAATAAAAGTTGCACGTAATTTGAGATATTTATCATTGAATTTAAATGGCGGTATCGAAACTGACCGCGCCCGGCACGCAGAAAACGCGGCCTGCTACGTCAGACCGGAACTTCCCGCGGCAATTAGGAAGTTTTGTAGCGTTAGCTACATTTGCCTAGCCGGAGCCGATTTCGCGTGGATCGTCATGAGCCGTGCTGCGCATGCGCGAAGATCAGTGATGTCACACAGCTGGCTCACCGGAGCCGGCATCGCACGCGCTCTCCGCCACCGCCGCGCGCGGCTCGCCGCTGCTTGTCTGCGCGTTCGGGAGGAGTGGCGTCGTAGCCGCGGCAGACAAACTGGCGCCGGCGCGCGCGCAGCTATTCGCCTTCGCTGTGCAGTCGCCGTCTGACACTGCGCTGGAGCCGATTGATAGCGCCTCTGACTGGCGTTTGCAGGTGGGTAACGCCATGGAGAAGGAGAGCGCAATACTGCTCAACGGCGCAGAAGAGCCGAGAAGCGTATCTCATTGGATCCCGAAGTAGTTGCCTGGCAATTAGCGGTTCAGCGTACGAAGAATGAACAGAAGAAGGCTAATAATCCTAGACAACCTGGAAAGCTAAGAATAATCAGCTGAACATTTGCTAACGCTACGTATATCCTGGCATAGCCGAGCTGAGCCACTGCAATTTTTTTACAGCGAAAGCTGTTATGAGATCATTTCACCGGCCGTTTTTGGTGCCGTAGTTGTCCGCCGCCGCCGCCGCCGCCGCCGCCGCCGGTGTCCGTAACCAGTATCGCTCGAAATAAGAAAAAAAACTAAATAAGAAAAAAATTCCAGGATGGAACGAGGTTCGAACCTGGGCCCTCTGCGTGGGAGCCCAGTATTCAACCTCTGAGCCATGCCGGTGCTTGAAACTGCTTTGCAAAAAGGTCCTATACAGGCTTCATGTCGGGAAGGAACCACATTAGCATATGCAATATAGCGTGGTAGAAGAGTAAAATAAGCACCAAGCGTCGCACAACGCGAATTATGTAACCAGGCTTGATACAATGCGAATTGCGCAACGAGTAGGTTGTTGGATGCTTCCAACCCATTACAAAGAGCTCTGCCATAATTCTTCATCGTCATCACGCACATCATCAACAAAGTGCGCATAATGCCTTACATGCGTTTAGCAGGTACCACGGCTGTCTGTAAAATGACGAAAGATGGCACAGTGCCTACTGCCCTACTTCTCAAAAATTACAATGATTTATAGCGTAGTGGGTTCCTCGCAAGTGCACTTCTGTTGGTTGCCAAGGAAGCCCATAAGGCTCCCATGATCCATTTCCTCAGGGTCTCAATAAAGTCAATTCTCTCTCTCTCGCGCTCTACGTTTCTCCGGTTAAAGTGTGTCATAAAGCGTGGTGGGACAGTTAAATAACGACCGGGCGTCACACAGTATGCATTACGTAACTAGTTGGTCGTTTAAAGCTTCCAACCCATTACAAAGGGCGCAACCATAATTATTCATCGTCATCAACCGCCGCATCAACAAACTGAACATAATCGCTTACATATGGTACCTCGCTTCTTCGCAGAACAACGAATAATGTCGCGCTGGGTGCTTCCAAACTTCCCAAAAATTACGCTTTGTGGCGTAGTGGGTACGTTGCTAATATACCTGTATTAGTAGCCACAGGAGAGTTTATAACGCGCTCTAGAAAAGCCGCTCTTCCAGCTTTCGCTGTGACTGTGCTGCGCTTTCCGCGCAGGCCTGGCGTTTTTTTCCTTTGTGTAATTGAAAACTGGAATTCATTGCCTGGGTCTACTCGATCTCTTCCTTTAAATTTATTTTTAGAAACTATCGAATAGTAGGAACATTTATTTCATTTTGCTTGTTTATACTCGTATTGTCTCTATTGTGCAGTGTTCTGTATTCACACCCACTCCTGCAATAGCCCATAGGGCTGCAGTACACGCAAATAAATAAATAAATAAATAAATAAATAAATAAATAATAAATAAATAAATAAATAAATAAATAATAAACAAATAAATCTCGAAGCTGGTGTCATCCTGATAATTAGTTCAAAAGTGGATACGCCTTGCGAATTTGTAAATTGTAATATGTGCCTAAAGTTATTGATTAAAGTTAATTGGGTAACTTTTGTTCATTGACCAATAATGTATATGGATTTCTCGCACATTTTATGTCTCCGCTTGGATTAATAGAGCTCTACGAGAACAAAATGTTATCACAGCTGTGATTTTCAACAACGCTATGCTGTCTCAAATTAAAAAAAGAATAGAGAAAGAAGACACCCGGTTTAAAGAGCCATAAAAACATTAAAGCGTTGATCCGGAGTCTGCTGTCTTCTTTTTCTTTTTCAACGCAGTTTCATCTGGAACGCAGTTATCCGATTTGAAAATCTCGGATCGAAAAATACCGAAGCACAGCAAGGTGTGACATCTTTTCCCGAGGCACGTTGGACCAAATACCCCAATACGCAATCAGTAGTCGTTTCGTTTTCACGCGCCCGTCGTGTGGCTGTTTTCCGCGTCGCGCGAACGACGGAGAAAATTCCAGGAAAGCAGAAAAAGAAAACCCCAGCGCCTGCAGCGCCGGTGACACCCCTAGCGACTTTTCCCGAAGCATTTCCCGGGCCTTCCCGACCCCCCCCTCCGTTCCCTGCTGCAACCAAGGCAACCAGGGTCACAGGCATGCGCGGCCATGTATCCGTGCGTGCTCGCATCTGAAGATATGGTGGAAAGATTGAGAAGATGCGACTGATGCCGATGGGAGCAACCTATGAGTGCAAATGTTGGCTCTAGGCTCGAACTTTCCGTTTGATTCGTCTTTTCACCGGCAAGTCAACCCCCTAGAGCACTGCGCACAACGCTCTCCTCTAGTTTGAACTCGTCAATATGCTAGGGTGCCTTGGCAGGTTCTTCGTTTACGCCTAAAACGGTAGCCTGTTGACTTAAGGCACTGACGTCGTCGCTAATCTTTAGTGATGTTTTGTTTCCTAGCCATGTTCTGCACGTTTTACTGCGCCTAGACGTGCGTCAGTCACATCTGCCTAGCGCTTGGCCGTAGCCTTGAAGCGCATCGAGGGCTGCTATGAAGAGAGACATCCTGCAGACCCGCTGTGCTCACCTCTTGGGAGTATGCCAGGTTTGTGGATTTTCATACCAGCTCGCTCATTTTGGTGTAGGTAATAGCGTTATGACATTGTGCAGGTCAACTGGCCTTCAATTGCGTTAAGAAACTGATTTTACTGGTGAGGTCAGTTGTCTTTGAACCTAAAAGCAAGGTGTGTTTACAAGCGAAATTGCCCAATTCTTTTTATTATTGTGATAGTTCTTTTCATGTTTCTAAGTCGCATTTTCATTCTTTCTTGTTTGTGCTTACTGTTGGCGGCTGGTGCGCGCTGCGAAGCGCGCATGATTAGTGTCTGTGGAAGCGTCTTTATAAACATTCGCGGTCCTGCGCATCACTCAGCATATTGCGGAGCGTTGCAGAGGAATCGCGTGGTTCGGTAATTTTGTGCGTACCTTTCCAGGTACTTGTCGACTGCGGTGTGAAGACCACGAAAGGTGGTGAATGGAGCCGCCAAAATGGGTGGAGTCTGCCCCTGCATCCGCTGCAGCTTGTGGCCTGGTTTTTTCTCGCATACTTTTTGGTCATGTATTTTGCTGTGCTCGTGCCCAGCTGTCCAGCCGGAGGCTGGCAGATTGGCCTGTCACTTGTATCCTTTAAAACGTTTATTGTCTTGGTGTATTCAGAAGTGTCCTCGCAATTTGCATGGAACAAATTTACTGGACATGAAAAAAAAGCTGTACATTCTCAATAGAACACTCGTTGTATGTGCTGGTTACCATATACTTGTGGAGCTGCTCGTCAATTACGTATTCTGCTGTTTTAGTATAATTTTCCTAACCATGTTTCACTTTTTGTAATCAGTGCACGATTCGACACTAGAAATTTTTAGATCTACAACAGAATGATCTAAAACGAATTTAGATGTTCAAAAGAATGCAAAGAGAGCACAGAACGATGCAAAGGGCTTACAATGGAATTAGGGCTTTTGTGATGCTACTTGTAAACACCATGATGAATTCCATTGTGTTTCCTTGACATTTATGTCAGGTGAATGCAGCTGTTGGCATTGTTCATGTAGTTTCCCACATTCTGAGTGTTACCATCGACCCAGCAGATGCCAATGTGCGGGCTAAAAACATTAAGGGTCCACTTCCTCAATTTGATCGAAGCAAGCATGCACATGTGATTGAGAATCAGTTCTGCTACATCTGTGAAGTCAAAGTGTAAGTATGAGGTCTTTATATTTGAAGCGATGAGTGTAATGAAACAAGGAGTGACATTCCTTTTTTCATGCACACTCTCATTGCTTCTTCTGCATTGGGATAACCTGTTCTGCATATTGCACAGTGAAAAATGTGAAAAGGAAAGTTTTTTTTTCATGTTCACATTTCGTTTCATTATACTACATCATTAGGCATCAAAAAAAGCTAATATATATTGAAACACTGTTCATTTTGTACTTATTGATTGAAGGTAGCACCACATACTCTGTTTTAGTGGGATGTATAATTATGCTGTTCTTTTTTTCTGCATTATGAACTGATTTCTTAATGCTGTTATGAAGCCTGTGTCAGCAAAGTGGTATCATAAAAAAAGAACTAACATGGTATCATCTGCTCTTGAGTGCTCATTAGGAGACGTTAGTAAGCTGGGCAAGTCATTTATGCAAATTAAAAGCAATTGCAGGCTAAAAGTTTAGACCTTGCAGAGCTCCAGTATTAGCTATTTTATTATTGGGCATGTTACTCTGGATGTGCTGACTCTTTATTCTGAAGAAGGTTAATTCTGATTAAAACATTGATTCTTATTGGGGCCATTATTCTGTAAAAGTGAAGCTTATGTGAAAAATATATCGTGGTTAATTGAGTTGAAGGATTCAGTGAAATCAATAAAATGACTAACTTTCCTGTGTATTTAGCAAAGTGCTACATTAGGCAAGTTAATGCAAAGCTAAACAAGGTTTCAACAAAAGTTGAAATTTGGAATTGGCACTATTTACATCTCCTTTTTTTCTCTATATTTGCTTTACGTTTCACCACATTACCTTGTTGGCTATGTTTATATGTCTTAATTTGTAAGATGAATCATGGCATTGTCAATTAAGTATCAGTGAGGAAAACCTACTTCTCTATATTCGTTAACAAGTTAGAGTATGTAATTTTGAATGTTATGTTCAGTATTCAGCCTTACTAAAAACGTTGGTAAAAAAGCTTTAGAAACATCAATACATATATGCTTTACCATTTTTGAAAGTGCTGGTAGTCATGCTTCCTTTAATTATATTGTTGAAAACAGCAATATTAGGTTAAGGACATGTCATAATTTTAACCAGAACTTTATTTTGTGCATAAACGTTATCAAGGCCAGGAATTCAGCAATTAAAATTACGGATTTTGTTGTACACCTTGGTTGGTGATCTTGGGAACAAAAATAAGGAAAGAGTCATCATATCACAAAGGGAAGTAATGTGTAGATTGTAGAGAAGAAAAAAACAGTCACAGTCACAAATTGGAATATTATACGAATTATGGCAAGCATCTTTATGAGCAATATTAATTCTAGTAAACATGAACTTGCTAAGCAAGCAGGTGTTCTGCGGCAAGGCCAGACCCAGTTGATCAAAGAAACTCGGTGACCCCTGCAAGCCGCGTATAGAATGGTAGTGTTGACGACAAGTGGCTGCAGTGAGCAGTGCATTTTAGGTCGCTAAGCATAAGATGGCTTGCACATGACGTAAGACATGCAGCATCCCACTGTACTGGTGCTCCAATGTGGTGGCTATCAGATGATGTCACTATATTGTATTCATTGCCACAGAATGCTGCCAGTGTGTGTGCAAGAATTTACAGCAGAGCCACTGCGCCTGACCAAAACAAATGCAACTTTGCGATGTTGCTGGTCCTCCAACAAGCGAGTGGCGAGAACACACCATACATGAAGTTATCAGTCTTCGTTGCTTATCGCTTTGCAGGTTGCTTTCAAGGTAGGGCCCGCCAGGCCGCACTACATTGTGCCCTAAGCGCTTCGCACCATCTTGCGGGCAGTTAGTAAGCGAGCGTCTGCGATGCTGAAGGAGCTGAACTAGTCGAGAGATGCACGCATCGCCAACTCTAAAGGATGTCTATAAACAGCTTGCCGTTTGCACAGGGGAGCATGTATGTGCTCATGGCTGAATTGTCTAAGGTGTCTCGTCGCGTTGCAAAGGGTTGATGGCTTGATTGATTGTGCGGTTGTTCACCTGTGACGGATTTTCTTAAGGATCATTTTTTTGTATGGTGCACAGTGCTGTATATATATATATATAGACACAACCTAACAGCAGGTTATGCCGGATATTTTATGTATTAATAATACTGTAATACGAAGATGACGCTCACAGTGATGTTGATTATAAATAGGTGAAGAGGATGAAGGAAGAATATTGTGCTCACAATACTTGCTTTCCTGTTCAGAAACAAAGTTAACATTATGGCATTGCTTGCTTGATATGCTACCCATTGTTGGTTTGTGATTTTCATAGTGACTCTTTTGAACTATTTGCAAATACTTCACATTGTTACAGTATTCCTTACAGCATTCTATACCGAAGTTTAATTAATTAAATGACTATTTTTTTATTTTTAAAATAAATGATTGTCATTTTTATTCAGGGTTTGCTGTGAAGCAGGGTTTAAAAAGGATATTGTGGCAATGTGTAACCTGTGTGGCGGTATATGGTAATTTTTAATGATGCCTAAAAATAAGGAAATCCAGCATTATTCTGGGTTATCGTAAGATGAAGCGCCTACAATGAATATCGTGCCAATCAGTTGTCATTGCTCCTCCAAATTGAGAAAGCAATCTTAGAAGGTTAAACTATGATGACAAGATTAACACAACAGCACTAGTGTATCTTGTGAGCTGCTGTTTTCGTTGTCTGGAGGAGTGGTGACATGCACAATGGTGTCGCTCACTGCTTCCTGAACATACCAAGCAGCTATCCATCCTTCATGACAACATTAAATAACTGCATATGTTGTACTGTCAATCAGTAGTGTTGTAAAATGCATGAATTTCCTGTATGTTATTTGCTATACAGCACACTTACTTTTTTCACGTCTGGTTAGTGATTTTTTTTTTTTTGCGAAATCTGTAGTTGCACTTCGAAGTTGAAAGTTTGTTATCCTCACACCCCTAATAAGGGTCAGTAATTTCAGCTTGTGTTATAATGAAGGCCTCAGTACAGGACAATGAGAACTTTTTTTTAATTGATAGATGCTGATGTGGGTGTATTGGTAAAAAAAAGCTGAAGCAGATGTAACACTCGCAGTTCAGGGTTAATGAGCTTTCCTAGTAGACGTGCATCTTCTGTGAATGCACAGTGCTGTAAAAAAAGCCTCTTTTCATTCAGCATGTATAGTAGCCTGACTTGGTTACATTGTATACAAGTACCATACTGCACATGCGTGCAATAACAAAAAATAGAGGGGAAGCTGATGAGAGTTCATGTATCTCATTTGTATAGTTGTGGGAGCATTTTAATTTGGTTTCAGAAGGTATTTGAGAATGAAATTGGCACACGGTCTTGCTCCTTTATGAGTGAAAAATCTGCTTATGAAAAGCATGTGATGCCAGCAATGAAACCAACGCTTATTTTGCAGCTTCAGTATGCATCACTGCAAATATAAAGGCCTTTGGTGTAAAACTATCCCATATATATCAGGATCATTGATTAGGCACTATAACAGCTTGCACTATGACAGCTTACAACATATTTCGTTACCATTCACATTTCTGTTTCATGTCTTTAATTGTTGCTTCTTTTCTTTTCCAAATTATTGAGTTGCCACAGTCACATTTGCCAGATAATTAACTCTCTAACTCTTTATAATAGGGGGAACCGGTCGAAACACTGCAGCAGTTGCAACAAGTGCATCGAAAAATTTGATCATCATTGCAAATGGCTGAACAACTGTGTTGGATCAAGAAACTACAAGTGAGTAGACTGCAGGAATAGGTGCTTCATAAAATTACCAGCACCTTTTAATTTGCTAGCTGTATGCATGGTGCACTTCTTGTGTGATGAATCTAATGCATCATAGTTTTTATTCTTTTTCACCTTCTGGATAGGTGAGCCAGGCCCGTAGCCAGGAATTTTTTTCGGGGTGGAACTTGCCGAAAACCTCAACTTTTTGAGAAAAACACCTATTATTATTATTTATTTTTGGTAAAAACACATCACCAAAATTTCGGGGGGGGGGGGGGGGGAGCGGCTCCCCCCTGGCTACAGGCCTGAGGGGAGCCTCAGGCCTGTAGTGCCTGAGGCTAGTGCCTTGTGATATTGAGCACATGAACATGCCCCCCCTCCCCCCCAAACACACACACAATTTAACCCTTTCACTGTTGCTCCCGAGATAACTCTGGTATTTACCCTCATGCAACTTTCTGTCACTCTCAAGTACGTCTACCTGTTTCGGGGTTTCTGTGCACTCTCTGTCTCACCAAAAGCAACTAGTTCTCTATATTACATTGAATAATTGTTGCACCATCTATGGAGAAGTCATATGGATTAGATGCGTAAAAAGAACCTGTCAATGAAATTTTTTACTGTATAGAGGACAAATGTCTCAGTGCTCTGTTGCCCTGTCATCAGGGGCGTAGCCAAGGGGGGGGGGGGTTGGGGGGGTTCAACCCCCCCCCCCCCCCGAACTTTTTCAGTTTTGCTTGCGTATATAGGCACGCACACATACAAACGCACGCACGAATATACATAAAGTATGGTTGACCCCCCCCCCCCCCCCTCGAAAAAAATTTCTGGCTACGCCCCTGCCTGTCATGTAAGGGCAACCATGGCAAAGCAGTGGGCAAGTCTACTTGTGGTTGTCAGAGATTTATGAACTTTTGATTGATTTTACATTGGAAGATATCGGTGACAGAGAACCAGTTTTCATACAGAGTAATATATAGCCTGAACTAACGTGCTGAGAACAAAAGAAGAAGACAACCGGGGCAGAGGACTGTAAGGACAGCCATACCTACAACCAATGTGGCAGTTCTGTTCATGTAAACCATGGGAAATATTGTTCGCATTGTCTACCAAAACGGATGTCAAGTAGTGCTGTGTGAAAAGTAAGATTTGTAATCTAAAGCCCATTTTGTTATGAAAAATGACTTACAAAAACATGATACTCACTGTTCAGTATGGAATCTTTTTATATGGCTGGATGCAGGTGCACATTGCACTTCTAAAAACAGTAAAATGGGAAAGAACGAGAGAAGGGGAATTTTTTCGAGGGAGTTAGTTCTTTGTCAAACATAATCAAGTGAACTCAACAGACAATTAGGCCGAGGAAAGCAAAGGGAAATTAATTGTGCTAAACGGCAGTGTAATAATTATGACGTAAATTGAAATGCATTAAAGCAGGCGAAAAATCACCCTTTCCACAGGCGGAAAGGGTGACGACTTCACTTATGGTGCTGAAGAAGCCCCGCAGCTTGCACACATACGTATTAGTTGGCAGCAGGACTGTAACTCAAGCCACTATAATCTTCACCACTGAGCAGTATTCTGCAAGCCCAGCAAAGGGTCCGAGTCTGGACTCACAACCTCTCAGAGAAACTGCGAAGGTGGCAAAGATGTTTTTCGACATGCCATTGGTGTTAACTGTGAGGTTGTTTTTGTTAGATCGCATTACTCCAAGCATCGATGGCATGCACCAAAGGTTGTGTGCGTTGTTTGTGTGAAGCACAACCTTTCTGAATGAATTTACTGTGCATCAAGCATGTGCAGATCCTGACGCCTTGACTATTGCGTGCGAGGCCCACCACTGGAAGAGCTGGCGCCACCGTCGGCGTGACGTGCTAGGCAGGATCAGCAAGGGAGCATGCTCTGCTTTGGTTGCATCAGAGTCCTTCAATGCTTTTTCTGGTCACAAAACTCAGCCCGCAGTTTCATACAGGGACAGAGGCGGCCGCTAGGGTCGCCGCGCTCAACGCAGGTGCATTCGTGCACACGCGCTGCACTCGGCTGAATGCTGTGGCGGTTTGGGGCAATCGTTTAACCTGCACCAAACCGCAATGTTTCAACTACCACTCATACTTCACCTGACATACGATGTGTTAGTCGTATACGAGTGTAAAAAACTTACTTTCGCGTTTTTTTTTTTTTTTTTATATATATCAAGGCTGCGATGGACACAGTCGTGCCAACGCAGCAATATTAGCTGTATATGTTGTTCCAGCGAGGTTCCTTACCTCGGGCAGTAGAACAAGAGAGTATTTATTCAGGCACGGGATATTTACCTAGACTTGTTACGCTGCACAAGCCTTACAAACCCACCAGCTCGCAAACTAAAGTCTCGTAACGGGAGTTGAGACAGCACCGATCGCGCTATTTACAATCAGGCCGTCTACGCCGCGGATTTAAATACAGCCGCATTACAAAAAAGAAAAGCTCTACATTCCTGTGTTTACAGTTTATAAAAGATAACTTCACTGCACTGCAGCCTACCTCATAGAGCTTTGGCAACACTTGAAATCGGGAGTGACGAAGCTTTTGCAAGGTATAACGTCCGTGTGCCGTCTGAACACCAGCTGATCTCTAGGACCTAATCTAACCTTAACTCCGAGTTTCTAACCACGTTTTGTCCATTTTCTACGAGTAACTTTGACAATTTCATGTTACGTGGACATTGCACGAGCGAAAATGTGTCGCACTTTACATTGTGCAGCGTCGCAAAGGCACTCGGGTATCTCGAATCTTCGCACTCGTGGCACCTTCACAAATCACAACGTGCGTTACTTTGACTGCTTAGATGGACTACGTCTGCACTGCGTGATGCAACGATTTTCTTAATGAAGACTGCACAGGGGAGACTTGATTAACTGAAACAAAACTGCGTTTCGCTAATCTAGAGAAAGTAAGCACATGTGTTCATAAGCAGAGCTCTGTTGTGCTTTCGAATTATTCAGAACGCAGAAAACGTAACACGGGGCAAAATAATCACAAACGTATCAAGCTGAGGAAACACTAATGCCATTTGCGTCCATACTTCCCTATAATTGCTTATTTCAATGCACATGTTTGAGAACATCCCACTGTCGAGCCACTAATTTACAGTAAAAAATGCTACAATTGAAAGAGAAAGATAGAAAAACTTTTATTGGAAAAATACCTCGGAAAACAGAAAGCTACGAGCGACAGTTTCCTAGCGTCGGGAAACTCTCTGCATGGCCAGCACATGGAGGGAGCAAGCTAATGCAAAAAGCAAGGAAAACACTGAAGTACAATATAAAAATTTAAAAAAAATTAGCTTAGTTGACATTCAGTCAATAAAAATAGAAAAAAAATGCTTTTTTTAACAATGGCAAACAAGGAAACAACGCAAAGCATTTAATAAGCTGGAAAGAAGCTAAAAAACTATTCTAAAAAGACAGGGAGTGCAAACACGGACACAAGAAAGAAGTCACGACACCACATACGACGTTTGTGGCGGCGTGACTTCTTTCTTGTGCTCGTGTTTGCACGCTGTGTCTTTTTAGAACGAATGCTTACCAACTAGCTCAGCTCTCTGGTATTCTAAAAAACTAGCAAGCTGCGAAAGAAACAGCGCCGACCCGTAACTTTGCCTTCTCGCGTTGCAAAGACACATTTTTTCCATTAACTATGAAGTCGTCCGTTCGAATAACGTCAGTGGCGTCAAAATGTTTCTCACACACTCTAACATGTTCAGAATAGAAGGTCCAGCTTCCTGTCGCGGTATTGTACGTCTCTCTTCATCCCTCAGCAAACTAAACAATGACACCTTTCCGCTCGTCCCTCTGTACCCCGAGCGAAAAAACTCCATACACAGCAAGTCTTTGGCATCATCACTTGCGTACACCATCCGTGTCCTCGCACACATTTCTCACACCCATCAGTCACACAAATTAAGAAACAACGAGGAAAACTGAACGCCCATGCCGCCGGATTCCTCAGTTTCCCAGCTTTCCCTACGCAGCAAAGCTCTCCTCAATGCCCCCCGCACGCTCCTAGCGCCGCCGCGCGGCAGCTGCGGTGACATAGCAAGCTCTCCCCACAGCGTTACGGAGGAGTTTCGTGACCAGAAAAGCATTGAAGGACTCTGGTTGCACTGACGTGCGCTGAACACGAAATCTTAGAATGCAAACTCACTCATGCAACCATTTGGGCACTTCAGCATAAAAATACTGGTTGACCCATTTGCCTTGTGATAAAAGTTCTTGGTGCTGAAGCTCATTGATATAAAAAATTTCCCAAGATGGAACAGAACTTGTTGCACATAGATTGTTATTTGGTGCATGCATTTGCAGAACCGACACAGATAGTCAGTGCCAGAGGCTCTTATAAAAAGAAAGCAATGCAGTGTACAAACAAAACTTCATACAAGGATGGTACTTAGACAAGTGATAGAGATGATAGCTTATCACACATGTAGTGGCATTTGTCAGTACATACTACTGTATTAAACTCTTCTTGCACCTCAATGAAACTTTCTCAGTACTCTTGGTTGTGCCTATCATATATATATATATATATATATATAAGGTTGGTTGGTTTGTTGGGTTTAATGTCCCAGAGTGTCTAAATGGCTGACTGGGCTAGTTGGTGATTCATTCTGCTTGCTTGAAATGCGAGCGCTTAACGTAGACAAGGACGTAAAGAAATAACACACGGACAGGCACTTACTACCAACTGAAGGTTTAATGGGAAAAACGCCTGTCCATGTGTTATTTCTTTACGTGCTTGTCTACGTTAAGCGCTCGCATTTCAACCCAGAGTGTCTATCTAGTTAACTAAGTTGTCATGATATGTAGTATTCATAGATGTGCAAGTGGAAGTTTGGGTTCTGTGCATATTGCTTTCTGTGGATTTTGGGCTTCTATGTGGATGCGTTTTTTTCGTGTTAAACATGCAGTACTTATTTTTCTTCTCTTCAGATACTTTGCCGTATGTGTGGCCAGTGCTCTTATGGCCTGCCTTCTGACTTTCCTGGTCTCTGCTGGGCTTATTGTGGCATATTTTGCTAAAAGTGCTCTCTTTAACCACACTGCAGGTAAGTAAGGAATGAACACCTAGCTTATGTGACTGATAACAGTAAGTTGTACACAAGGTAACTAAAGCCATGAACAGAAACGGTATGTCTGACAGATGTATGTCTGCTTGTAGTCAACTTGCTGAAATTAAGCACCAAGAATGTGTATAAGAGTCCTCCATAAGGCTGGATCAACACAGAACTGCATCTTACGAGGGGCACCTCCCTTGGTGGCTGCTGAGTGTAAGGTAGTGGGTTCAGTTTCCTGCCATGGCCGCAGCATTTTTTTGGTTTCAGAATAAAAAGATGCCCATATATCAGACTACGCCAGGTGACCATAATTTATCCGGAGTTCTCTGCTACAGCATTCCTCACAGCATTCCTCATAATCATAGTGCTGTTTTGGCCCATAAAACCCCAGCATTTAACCAGTTTTTATTCCCATGAGGGACACTATACTGGAGGATTATGGATTAATTTGACCAACGGGAGACTTTTAATGTGTACTTGAACATGTGTATGTGGATATTTTTATATTCCATCCTCATTGGCATTAACAGTGAAGACTCACACTTGCAACCTTTTGCTCAGCAGCGAAATGCCATTGGGCACTAGAGCTACGACGCGAGGCATTCTTGCTGCAGTCATTTTAACATTGAAAGTTCGATCACAAGACGCCGATTCTCCTTATTAGCACTCGCATGGCTTGCACTCAGCCGTATTTTAGCACATTTTAGGGAGCATACTTCTGTATTTTGCTCCGTGAACTTTGTCTCTTGTAACCTAAAATCATTGCCTCTTGTCATTATGCTGGTCTCGCAGCTCGCATTTGACGGGTCAAAGCGTCCGCTATCCAGCCAGTTAACGGTCGAACACTGGTGAACATTTAAACAAAACTAACTTTAATTAGCAGGAACGTAGGTTACATTTCATTTAAAACATTCACAAGCACTCAGTTAGTCCCCGCAAAAAAGCAGCGCTGTTGGTCGGGCTGGTGGGGTGAGACTGCCGCAACCTTGTGTTTCTTCTTTCGTCGGCGGCGTTTTCTCTCTCTCCATGAACTGACAAAGACGACGCCGAGCTGCACTCTGATGGTCGCACATGTCGCCCGTTTAAAGTGGGTAACAAAAGAAGCAGGGTTCGGAGATAAGAAGGGACCCCCCAGTCGGGACATATGTGGGGAAAGGACGCTCCTTCGGTGGCACTTCACAGACAAACACAGCACATGGCCGCTCGCTTCAAGAGGGGACAGAACAGTCATCAATAAATCGCTTTGAGACCTTTGAAACAATACATTCTATCATCTCCTAGGCTCCTTCCAGAGATCCCATACAGCCTTTCTTGGGAAGTTTGCTTGTTTCGGTTGGTGTTTGTGTATTTGGTCTAAAAAGGCACTGAGCTACGGTAATTTGATTACCTAACCTCAATTTGCTATGTTAGAGGTTCACAGTTACGTCATTGTGCACTATTACGTTTTTTTTTTTTTGCAAGGCCCGTGTTTATGAAGCACAGGCCTTGCAATGTTCCTGATGACATTTGTCACTGCAAAAAAGTATCAGCCTTTGGCTCGCTGAACTTTTAGGGGGTAAATTGAGTAAGAAGTGTTGAGTAAATTGAGTAAGAATCAGTTGGAACTACCACTGCAAATCATTAGGCCATTTAAACATAATAATTAAAGATACAACCACTACATGCACCCATCATAGTTTCACAATATTTCGTGCCATTTCTTGGTGTTGTCGTTTATATTTAGTAACGTTTGCTTTAAATTTAATACCATTAGAAAGTGTATTATTTGTTCTACAGATTCGCACCATATATTAGAGTATTAATGTTTTTGTGTGGCAACAGAAAAATTGTTTATAGAGTACCCAAAAATGGCCTATTTTCCTGCAGACAGGAAAGTGTTAAGTAATTGGACACAACTTAAACCAAATGCAACAAGGCAAGCTCTTAGCACATTAGAAGCATGCATTACAGTCAGTGTTGTAGGCGTTACTGAAAAAAAGTAACTAAATAGATTAGCTTGTTACGCTAACAAAAAGGAATGCGTTACCGCCCTACGTTACCCCCCAAAACAGGTAACGCGTTACTGTTACCATTACAGAAAAAAGTAACGCATGTTACTTGCGCAGTTATGCCATGGCCAGAAATTTGAATCAGTGCGTTGTCGCTGCAGACACCCACAATAACAACGTTATAAAGTTCATGTTTTTATTTTACATAAAACTTCTAACCAAAACAACAATCTTACGTGAAATACTTATTTGACGAGAATAGTTTGCACAAATGTACCGGTACACAGCAATATTAAAGATGCCTATGAAGTTGCCTCTAGAATTACATGTGATGGCTTCTAGCTCTGTGGCTCATGGTAAAGCCATTTTTCTCAGTATGACATTAGAGACGAAATGAGATTTCATCATCAACGCTCCCCGCAAGGGAAATGTCACTTAACTCTCAACAAATTTATAGTAATTCTGACGGTGAGCTTCTACTTGAAAGACAGATGCTCAGATCTTGTAGTCACAACGAAATCCTTAACCCTTTGAGGGTCGAATTTTTTTGCGAAATGCAGTTCAAAAATGTGTAATTTTTTTATTGCTGAAATAAATTCTTCAGACGATTCTATTTCAGAAAAAAATTGTCAAATATTTTTCGTGACCGTAAAGTGACCAAAAAAATCCATTTTTTTTGTTACATACACAAGGTTTATTCCTAGTAACATCAAGCAAAATCCTAAAAAAAAACACTTATACGATTTTTCATAAATAAAAATTATGCATTGTATTAAACACAGCTTACAAACATACAAAAATTAGTGCACCAGAGTACTTTTCTGGTAAAAAATGTTCGTGCTCCCCAAAACAGGAAATGCAGCAATGGCGGGCGACGTTTGTGTAATTTAGCACCGCACGGAAACAGATGTAATCGCGCCCAGGTGAGCAATAAACGAGGGAGTCACAAGCGGTCATCCTTTGAGAGATTAGAAACCAGACAGCCATCAGCTTTGCGGGCGCGAGAAGCGATAACCACCCGAAGGACGAAACCGAAACCAGCCACACCGCGTGCGCGCATTCTAATGCGCAAGTGAAAGCCGCCATGCCGCTTCAGCAAGCAAAAAAGGAAAAAAACAGCGGAGAGACATCGGGGCATGAAAAAATTCCACATATTCCCGAAGTGTTGCAGCACATGCCAAGCAAGAGAAATGCTCGAAAAAGGCGTGCGTTTTAAACCAGCCGCACCACGAACACACTCGGATGGGCAAGCAGTAGCGGGTGCGCCGCTTTGGGAAGCACAAAAAAAAAATACGAAGGAGAGACATCGGCGTATGAAATAAATTCCACGTATTCCTGAAGTGTGGCAGCACATGCCAAGCAAGAGAAATGATCGAAAAAGGCACACGTTTTAAACATACAGGCTGTGCCGTACATGCACGACGAAAACCCTTTGGTGTCTGTTAGGTGATGCCGTATATGTACGGCGAAAACCCTCAAAGGGTTAAACGGCTTAGTTCTGGAGAAAAAAAAAATATTTACACATAGTATATACAATTCTTCCCCTTTAACCCGTATAGTTGCCGCAAAAATTGCAAGTGTTTATGTGAAGGTGTATGTGAAGGTGTGCAAGGTCAGTCTCGTTCACTAAAAAATTTGAAGAACTATTGAAACGTATACCCGCAGTTGCCGATATGAAGAAGCAAATTTCATATTGAAAACAAAGTTGATAACCAGCGCTAGAGTATCGCAGGGAAAGCTTTCTAGTAACTACAACTTGTTGTATAATTTGAGCAACAAGTGCCTTTCAAAGCTGTCGTCGGACCGCTCACCTCGCTTCCCAGTAAATACATCCACACCTACACTGAATAGGCACTCGACGAACTCGTTAGACTGTACTCTTAACGTCTAGCGGGCCGGCAGCAGTCTGCCGCTGTGACAAAAGAATGTCGGGGTGAGCTCTGCGAAAGTGGCACCTACAAGACAAAGGAGTTTTGTGTAAAACTCCCGGGATAATTGGAATAAGAAGTAACGAGTAACGTGACACCTCATGTTATCGAAAAATATTAACGTAAGTACATTACCCGTTACAGTTCTGAAATGGTAACGAATTTGTTACTAACTTACCGAAGAAAGTAATGCGTTACTGGTAGCGTGTTACCTACAACACTGATTACAATGTCAACAAAAGTGTATACTTCATGTAGTGCATGCTGCATATCCACCACTCTGGCTCATCACGGAAGAATGGCTGTATCAGTAAATAGAAAAAAAAATAGGTGCCATTTACTTTTAACCTTTGACAGTTCAACAATGCAACATCCTCTGCATGACACTGTGAAGCTGTGACGTAAGCCCTTCAGTGCTTCACTATACAGTAGTGGTTTTCAGCCATGGATGTTTCAGGGACCCCTTGTGGACAGGTGGAAATGATGAGTGGAGGCCAGATTTTTAGGCATTTAGAAAGCTCGTTATAGGCGCCAGAAATAGGCAGGTAAAACAACCTTTTAGGCTTCCAAAATCGTAAATGTAGGCACAATAAATTTTCACATAAATGCAAATTTCAAACGAAGACGTGCGCGACCTCTGTTTACAACAGGAAAACAAAACTGTTATTGCTTAAGATGGCACAAAGGCGCCAGCAGTTGAGCATAGCTGTGCAATTGTGCTTTGTCCCGCACGGTTCACAGAACACGGTCTTTCCCATGTTCTGCACGGTCAGTCAAGTGTCCACTGTCGAATCAACACACTCCTGGGTGTCTCTGCGGCAGCGAATGTTCGCCGGCGTGTCCCACTTCATGGTTGCTAGCGGTTGTTGTCCGGGGGTTGGTTGAACTAGAGGACTAGGTTGAACCCCATAGTTCTGAGCAGTCAGTGTCGCGCGGTAATATGAATAACGGTCTCAAACTGCTCCCGGTAGCGGAACTTGAGGCTAAATAGCGTTGATATAAGCGCCAATTTTGAAAATAAGCATTTATAGGCATTTGTAAGCATTAGGCACAAATGCCAAAAAATAGGCATTTATAGGCACTATGAAAACACTATAAAAGCCCTTCTTAACCTCTGATTCATGCTTATATATCAAAGTGGCACGATAGGAGCGCAAGGAACAAAATAGGCATTTGCCTAAAATCCGGTCTCTAGTGATGAGGGACCCCTTGCAGTAAGAGGGATGTCATAAATTAACCCAATATGCAGCATGAAGTAGCGCTGCGTCCACGTTGTTCTTTGTGTTCCTGTCCCTTCTGTGCGCTATAGGTGTTAAGATGGATTACCAACATGCCCAAGCTCACATTCTTTCATGAAATAGGTGCCTTTAATTTCTCCCTGGCAAAGAATGGTTAAACTAAAAGTGTCACGCCAGTTCGATCTCAACAGCTTATCAATAAATTGGGCGGTCTGCAGCCATGTTCAACCTGTTTCTAGCTATGCTTGCTCTTCAAATATGCAAGTCTGGAAAAAGCATGGTCGCATGCATATGTTGTAGAAAACTGCAACAAAAGTTTTACTGCCATCTCATGGAGAAGGGGGAACATAAGTGAGCTCCGCCACAATGCAAAGGTGGTATGCAGTGAAGCATACTAGAAATCAGAACGGGCCACCATCACAGGACAAAGTATGCCTCTAAAACGCTTTTTTTTTTGTTCGGGGATGGTTTTTACGGACCCCCAAAAATGGTTTCGCGGACCCCCATTTGAGAACCACTACAGTCATCAGCACCAGCATTCATGAACAGCCTTTGTTACACACCGTAGGGCACCGCCGCTGTTTTACCACATGCTCTTAATAGTGCCTGAAGTAACCTATTTGCTTTAGGTGTGATTTTCTCAGATGTATTGCACAGTGTAAACTGCTGAGATGGTTTTCTTGTGACAACCTTTTCATCACTGGTGTTGTCTTCACCACTAAATTACCACATTTTATTGTGTGTATTGCAGGAAATGTATCTGAAGGGATAACTTGACTAATGAGAGTAGAGCGAAGCCCTGGGAAAACACAAACATAGGCTGTAGGCAAAGGTATCATGTGGTTGAAGAGAATGGCCACAGGTAGTTGAGAACTGGCACTCATGATTAGGGAGCCCGGCATACATTCAAACCTCGTTATAACAAACACGGATATAACAAATTATCGGTTATAACGAAGTAAATGAAGAATAGTCTTGTCACAACTACAGTGTTACAAATAAACGTTTATAACGAATTTTCGGATATAACGAAGTTATTTTCGTGGCAGATGCAACTTTGTTATAATGAGGTTTGAGTGTATATAGGTAATGTGAAGCTCTTGTGCAAGAAAAGAAATTAAAAATACTGAAAAGTGAAGTTAAGTCACGTGGATAGGTCGGAAAAAAATGTGGAACTCTCTCAGACTCGCTCATGAAATCTGTTTTGCCCTTATGGCTCACTTGGACTCAGGCTCACTAAAATGTTTTTCAACTAGACTCATTTGGTCTGAAACTCACTGTAACATTACTCACTCAGACTCGTGGCTCGATCTGAGCCTGAGTGAGTCGACTCATGAGTCCGTTAGCATATATTTAGCTTTTTCGACCATGGTGTCAATGCTCTTTAACAGCAATATCTCACATAATTAGGGATGGGCGAATAGTGAATTTGAGGTTCGAAGCGAATC
Source organism: Rhipicephalus sanguineus (assembly GCF_013339695.2). Lineage (NCBI taxonomy): Eukaryota > Metazoa > Arthropoda > Arachnida > Ixodida > Ixodidae > Rhipicephalus > Rhipicephalus sanguineus. The sequence continues at coordinate 261,789,765 of NC_051176.1, forward strand.
CAAAGCGAATAGTGATTTGGTCGAATAATTTCGAATCGAATAGTTCGAATAGTATTTACCGCATATTACTAAGAAAAATGAGCATTTTTGTCATGACCCTTGCACAATATTTTCAAGGATTGGAACTAGGCATTAGTGAATGCCACTTTTTTTTTGTTTGAAATGAAGTGGAAGCAAGCTTGAATACTATCAAGATTTGAATAGCAGTAGAGTGCAAGTTATAAGGGGTACAATACGTTACAATTTAAAAATTACTATCCTTAGCGCATATAAGCCCATATAATACGCTTTTAAACTTAAAAAAAAATATGTACACTTAGCCTTGAAGTGTGGCTTCGCGGCAGTGCAGATTTCCCCAGGATGGGTAGTTTCACGGCAAAGCAACCCGACGCTGCAGTGAAACCACCTTTACAGGGCTTATGTGCGGTCAAACATACATATATTCGTTCATTTCGAATACTTCGAAATTTCGAATAATATAAATTCGTATCGAAGCGAATTCAAATACTTTCATATTCGTCCGAATATTCGAAACGCCCGAATATTCGCCCATCCCTACACATAATAGCTGCTCTACTTGGCACCTCTTGATGTCGCACCTTTAAATACAAGTTATCAGTGGTTGCAATCTAGTTACGACATTTTTATTGAAAGAGACGACTCAGAAATATTTTTATCAAGAACTTTCTGTGAAAGAGATTGCAGGGGGAGGTCAAGGCACCTCACACGCCCGTAACTCACACCTCTGATCAATAAATATTGAGCTGGTGTATGAGCACTAGTGCGTTGAAGTATGTGTGAGTAGACGTGTGGAGTATGAACGTGAGCCGGCATAAGGCTGATAATAATGCTGAAGTTGAGTAGTTATTACCATAGGTCGGCACAAAAATGTGCAGCTCACTCAGACTCACTCAAAAATATATTTTGCTCTTAGGGCTCACTGCAACTCAGACTCACCAAAATTTTCCTCAGCCAGACTCACTCGAACTCAGTCTTGCTAAAATTTATCTCAGCCGGACTCACTCAGACTCAAACTCACCAAAGTATTACTCAACCGGACTCAGTCAGACTCTCGGCTCGATCTGAGTCCGAGTGAGTCTGAGTGAGTCGACTCATGAGTGATTTTGCCAACGTATAGTCATTGAAGCTAAAATATGGGGATTCTTGGTCTACCTGTGCTCGTAGATTTAATTTAATCATTTTTCATACATAGTCCATAGACTGAGCTGAATTTTGCAAGCCCCTATATGTACAGTAAAGACAACTTATGCTTGTTTTTGCAGGTTTATTCTACGTGTTTGTGCCAGTAGACAAGACCATCTGGCTCCTTATGGTGGAAATATGTGCAGCACTCTCACTCCTTGCTATTGCCCTTCTAAGCCACTTGCTTGGTTTTCACTTATTTCTTGGTAAGTAGTCGTCTTCATGGCTGTTATTGCATGTTTCTATCTACATAGAGAAGTTGCATGTAATATTCATTTTTAAAGCGCAAAAAAAGACGAACAAAAAGAGAGAAGCTACAAGACAAGCACTGTCCCGTCTTTTTTTGAGCTGTAAAAATGAATGCTTACCAACTAGCCCTTATCTCGATGCTTCTACAGTGCATGCAACAATTAATTCAATAATTTTTAACTTAATGCAGCTTTTACACTAACATAAAATGTAATGAATATAGTGGTCAATCTTCAAATTTTGCATGTGCTGTTTGATTTATGGCTGAATAGTTTCGGTGTGCCTGCTGCAGAAACATTAACCGAGATATTATCACATGAGGCAGTGGCTCGTCGTGGAGATCAGTATTGGGCTAGTGTCATTTACACGGCCACCTTCCACCTTATTTTGGCAGTTTTTTTTTTATTGCTGACACTTTTGCTAGCTGCAGTCCATGAAAATTATTTCTTATCAAAAAAGGTTCGTGAAGTAGTGACCTTTAATACTATGCTCATTCAACATTTTTCATGAAAGGTGCTGCAGGACACTTGTTTTTGTTTACATAATCATTCATTGATGTGTACAGCAGTGTCTGATGTGCAGGCACAGTCAGACACTGCTGCAGCTATCTACACTTTACGGCATGGGGGTCAGAACTAGCCTGACACTAGATGGCGCCACTTAAACATCATTGCAGCACTAGTGGAAAAACTATAAATATAATATCAGGATTTTTTCTACATTGTTATCATTGTCCTCGTCTGCTCTTGTAACAGGAAGTAAGGTTTTCATTTCTCTCTTTTCTCTATTTCTCTGTTTTTAGAACAAAATGTTTACATCATTTTTGTGTTTGTGTTTATCTGCTTAGAAATATTTCAGTTTGTAGTCTGTAATGTACTGTAATTTATCCTCACCTGTTAGTCTTGTACATTTTATAGCTGCAGTATATTTGTACATGAGTAAAAAAATGGCTAAACTGTAATACATTAGCTCATAATTGTACCATTCAAAATGGACCCACTCCACGTGTTAAACTAATGTTTTTAATTAAGTGTTAACCCTTTGCAATCTCAAACTGTTACCCGCTTGCCAGGTGATGTGGTCTGAAACTGTCTTGCCAGTATTGGGTGCCATGAAATAAAAAAGAGAAAAAACTGCAAGAGAAGCTGAGGACATTTATTTTTGCTGTATCTTTTTATTCCCAAGTCTTTCATCGATATTTGGGCATAGGTGGAAATGCTCAGGCACTTTCCTGTGTCCAGTTTTGGACTATTGGTGCAAGTTTTGTGGAGTAGTGCAATTGCTGTTGTGCCCCGCTTTGTTTTGTGGTCATTGCAAATGGCACAGTCCTTGACGCTTTAACTGGGGAGCATGTAGAGGAAAGGAGGCTTTCCATCCATAGCCTTTCTTCACAGTCCAAATGTGCAGCTAGTAGTTCCACTTTTAAGCGCAAGCCCTCACGTCACTCACCAGCTGCTCGATCAGATTCCAGTAGTACTGCAAATATCGGTGCTCTTGCTGTTGCTGCTTCAGCTGCCGCATCCACAGCTGAAGCGACAATGTTTGGGAAATCATCTGTATAGGCTGTCCAGTTCGTAGCACGTGGTTTCATGTTGTTGTTGCCTTGTGTGTCATCATAGCTGCAGTATCCGCTGCCGTTTTCTTCGTCACTGGATTCAGTATAATCACCATCTCCATCATCTTGTGAAGGCACATGATTTAATCATCTTCGCTTTCACTAAAAGCTTCAGAATAGTTGGCGTAGAAGGCACTAGGTGAGAAAGTGGCCATACTTCGCAGTGAGTTTCGTGCCGTTGAGAGCTCTGGAATGTTCTAAGGCTCCGAGCTAAATGAGCATTGCACACTAATGTAAAGAGAGAAACAAAGCTTGAGTAAAAGAAGTTTATTTATTCTTCAAGAGATGGCACTTTAGGCATTGGGATAATGCTTGCACAGCACAGTGAAAAAATGCACATAGATTCAGCCACTGAAAAACTTGTCGTGCAGTGCCTGATAGTGGACCACTACGACAGCGTTGTGTTGTTGAGAGGGGCCTGACAGTGGACCGCAGAGAGCTTAATATTTAGAGGTCTTCAGAAATAACAGTTGTTACTAAGATGTAAAGCCACGTTTCTTAGGAAACCAATTAGGTTGAGTTAAAATTCATGAGGTGTTTTTGGTTGCTCCTAATACACATCCGCAAGACGTTCTTTTTTCTCCATTTTACTAAAAATCAGTGTTACTACAACTGATAAACTGCTGCCTAAGTCATGTTACAGAAACATTGCCTATGTGTAACACCTGGATATTTGAAACGTACATTGCATAGGTAGTGTGCTGTGACTGTCGTGGACATGTGGGACTGCCCGGCATATCAGGGCATTTTCCAGAGTGTTTGCTAGAATGAATATCTTGTTCGCTGCTGACTCCGTGTGACATGCAGTGGGCAGAACACCCACACAGCAAGATCAGATACATTGCATGCACACGCATGTGCATGTGTGTGTGTGCACAAGGAAGTGTGGTGTACTCATTCTTCTAGACTAGTGGTTCTCAGCCATGGATGTCTCAGCCTTTGTGGACCACTTGCAGTGAGAGAAGGGGAAGGGGGGTCATAAATTAACACAATATGCAGCATAAAATAGGTGCCATTTGTTTTCCCCTGGCAAAGAATGGTCAAACTAATGTACCACGCCAATTCTATCTCAACAGCTTGTCAATAAGTTATGTGGTCTGCAGGCACATTCAGCCTGTTTCTAGCTATGTTTGCTCTTCAACTATGAAAGCCTGATAAGAGTACACTTGCGTGCATATATCGTGGAAAACTGCAACAAAAACTTTGCAACCACCTCATGAAGGAGGGGAAACATAAGTCAGCTCTGCCGCAATGCAGAATTGTTATGCAGTGAAGCATACAAAAAAAAATCTGAAGGGGTCGTTGTTATGGGACATAGTCTGCTTCCCAGAAATGCCTTTTTTTTAGTTATTTTTCTTTCGACGATGGGTTTCACGGACCCCCATTTGAGAACCACTGTTCTAGACCTACTGCCAGGCGCATGTGACATATTCAGTTAACCCATAATTATTTAAAGGGACACTAAAGGCAAATAACAATTTATGTCAGAGTGAAAGCCCAATGTATGACAACTTCTAAAACGACAATATTATCAACAGCAGTGCCCTACTTACCGAGAAAATTAAGCTAAATGTATCACATAATGAGCGCCACGAGTGGGACATTTTCGAAGTGATCCCGATGACGTAGGGAAGTCGGCCTACAATAAATCGCTAGTAATGAAACTAGCAGCAGGGTGATTCCACGTAAGATCGAACAAACGATGGCTGGTCGACCTCTCAAATTTATTTGAAAATTTTATATAATATTGCCTGATGAGTGGAAAGAAGAGATCCGCAATTTGTTTTGCCGCCAAAAATTTTTTCGAACCACAGGAAATCAATAATGACGAAGAGGTGGAGTGGAGCGCTCAACCGCTCTGCTGTTTTGGCCAACTTTCGTTATGAACTGCACAAAATATATTAAAGTTAGGTAGCTGAAATTTATTTACCTAAATATATGCATGTTTTTGCTTCTGCTCAGGTATTTTTAGTTTTTATGTGTAGTGTAGATGTTTTTATAAAAAACCTCAAAAATGGCCCAATCGGCAAAATTTTCTTTACTTAGAAGGTCTTTATCTCAAAAAAGCCTTGTAGCAGAGCGACAAAAAATTCTGCATTATGTTCTTCGCATGCTTATCTACCAAACTGCCAAATCTTGTATTTATATAACTTTTCAGTAAAGAGATATGATCGGGCTAACTTCAAGAAAACACCGAACAATGAAAACTTCTGACGACAATTAAAAAAAAAACCCATTTTTTAAATTTCTTAAACTTTGTCCACTTATTCTCCTCCACATTAGCTTTCACAATCATTAAAAACATGTTGCATAATGTCGTTGCACTAATAGTTACGGCCCCTCCAATGAGACCCTTTGGCAAGGATGGGCAATTCCGACTTCTTGCCCAGAAAGTGTATAAAATGCAGGCAGGATTGAATTTTAATAGTATACGCTGTTGGGCTACTTGGTTCATAATCTTCAAAATTGGCTAGCGCCAAAATCGACAAGGACTAAGAAGGAACACTGATGAACACTAGCGCCTGTCCTGTACATGAGTGTTCCTTCTCAGTCCTTGTCGATTTTCGCGCTAGCCAATTTTGAAAAAGGATTGAATTTCTTTTTATTAAAAGGCCAGCAGGTACCTAAAAAGGTGTCGCCGGCACTGAAGACGTTAATTTTGAAAATATTTGGTCACTGCAGCGGCCACGAGCGCGGGGCTATCGACCAGGCGCGCGCGCACCCGAGATGCTCGTTGTAAGAGACGGCGCAGTGAGAGCTCGTTTTCGCGTCCTCAGACCGATTGAGTTCGAAACAGCAACACCTCTCGGGTGACTTGGACGCACGTGCACCGGTAGTCGCAGTGATCTGGTTAATTGCGTCGATTTCATTTTCAGGGGGCATAAGAATGTCATCGTTAAACTGTGCGTTCCGTGAAGATCTTTCATTGCAGTGGTAGCAAAAGCACGCGTAGCACAAGTAGTCCGTCTCACTGACAGTCACTGATCTTTCGGGCGTTAAACGTTCCTTCAAAGCATTTATGTCTAGGTCGGTAACTCTGTCGAAATTTTGGCTTCTTTGCAATAATTAAAGGAGTACTGACACGATTTTGAGACATCGCAAAAGGGACATTTTTTGCTTCGTTGGTATGCAGTGTCCACGCTGTCCACACACTGGAGTCGGAGAACACGTATAAAATATTTTAATTTGACTTTGAAGTTTTCGTCGCTGAGCATATGCAAGCCAGCCACACTGCAAGGACATTATCCCGACAAGTCAAGACAGTTCCTCCGAGTTCGCGAGTTCTGCGTCCTGCATGCAGCCTAAATCGTAGAAATCACTGTCAGGGTCACTGGACGACAATTCACTCATCGTTGTCTATTGCACCACGAGCAGATGACGGATTTCCCGCTAGTACGTCGCGAATTTCTGTATCTCCGTGACGTCACACTGCTATGAAACGACACTGAGAAGCCACCCCCTCGATATCGAAACCGAAAGTGTCTTTTTAAGGTGGCGCTAACTAAAATATATAGGATGCATCCCCAGGCACGACAATAGTCGTTTTAGGTTTCTCGACACCAGTATTTTTATTTAGAGCAACAATCCGAATTTTTTTTAAATTCGTGTCAGTACTCCTTTAAGCTTCTTGTGCTTCGAAAGGTAGTCTCCACAATAGACTCTTCAGAGCTATACTTTCTCGTCATGAGACGCACAGGAGGAGTAGAGTAAGAGCAAAGCACAAGAACTATCCGCGCCGAATGAAGTGTGAACAGCGCACCGAACGCGCGGCCAGTTCACGCCGTCTGCTGCCGACATCTAATATAGACAAGCGCATCCGGTTACCAATAGTTTTGCTTTTCTTTCCTTTGACAATTCATATTTTGCTTTGCCACTGGAGCGCCACGTTCATGCTTTCCACTGATCGCAACTGGCGCAGCGCAGTTTCTGTGGCAGCAGCGTGCGTGAAGCGAGCGCTCATATAGCTCCCTTATGGAGCTTTCATCTTGCTTCCATCTCCGCCGCGTTATCGGCGCCTAGCTGAGATGCGAACAGAGGGCGGATAGAATAGCGAAGCTCCAGTGCACGTGCGTTCAAGTCACCCGTGAGGTGTTGCTGTTTCGAACTCAATCGGTCTGAGGGCGCGAGAACGAGCTCTCACTGCGCCGTCTCTTACAACGAGCATCTCGGGTGCGCGCGCGCCTACTCGGTAGCTCCGAGCTCGTGGCCGCTGCAGTGACCAAATAATTTCAAAATTTACGTCTTCAGTGCCGGCGACACCTTTTTAGGTACCTGCTGACCTTTTAATAAAAAGAAATTCAATCCTGCCTGCATTTTATACACTTGCTGGGCAAGAAGTCGGAATTGCCCATCCTTGCCAAAGGGTCTCATTGGAGGGGCCGTAACTATTAGTGCAACGACATTATGCAACATGTTTTTAATGATTGTGAAAGCTGATGTGGAGGAGAATAAGTGGACAAAGTTTAAGAAATTTAAAAAATGGGGTTTTTTTTTAATTGTCGTCAGAAGTTTTCATTGTTCGGTGTTTTCTCGAAGTTAGCCCGATCATATCTCTTTACTGAAAAGTTATATAAATACAAGATTTGGCAGTTTGGTAGATAAGCATGCGAAGAACGTAATGCAGAATTTTTGTCGCTCTGCTACAAGGCTTTTTTGAGATAAAGACCTTCAAAGTAAAGAAAATTTTGCCGATTGGACCATTTTTGAGGTTTTTTATAAAAACATCTACACTACACATAAAAACTAAAAATACCTGAGCAGAAGCAAAAACATGCATATATTTAGGTAAATAAATTTCAGCTACATAACTTTAATATATTTTGTGCAGTTCATAACGAAAGTTGGCCAAAACAGCAGAGCGGTTGAGCGCTCCACTCCACCTCTTCGTCATTATTGATTTCCTGTGGTTCGAAAAAATTTTGGCGGCAAAACAAATTGCGGATCTCTTCTTTCCACTCATCAGGCAATATTATATAAAATTTTCAAATAAATTTGAGAGGTCGACCAGCCATCGTTTGTTCGATCTTACGTGGAATCACCCAGCAGTAAAAAAAGAGCATTCCGAGCATCAAAAGACGTAATAAAATGCTGTTTGTTCGTTTCCGCTTGATTCATGGAAAACAAAACCTCCGTGGCGTTGCCATGGGGAACGGCGCGCGTGGTTCAAAGGTTCCGTTTTCGCCGAACTGTGCCTCGCCCGTCTCAGTGGTAGTTTCGGGATCGCGTACTGCCGTGCGTGTTTTGCGCGCTCGTGAAAGTCGCTGTGACAGAAGTTCGACAAAATGCCGCATGCGGTGTGATATTGCCGGATGCCCGAATGGTGCACAACGCCAGTGCTGCAGCAAGGAAACCGGTGTGTCTTTTCACTGGGTGCCGCGGAATGAACCCTTACGCTCGAAGTGGCTTAGTGTCATGCCATGCGCCAGTGGGCTAAACAGTCAAAACTCTGCGGTGTGCTCGCTGCACTTCGTACTGAGGATTACGAGACCAACCGCAACTTGGTGACGGCTTTGAATGGGCCCATCGAGCAAGTCTTTGCCGCAGCGCCGTTGTTGCTACTGTGGGTCCCGCTACTTCCGCTCGGCTGCTACTAGTTTCGGCGGGCCGCGCAGTAAAAGCGGGCAACGTTGGGCACGGCGGCAGCAGTGACGTATGAGAGTCGTATTTTCAGGCGGGAGATTTGAAGCGCGCTAACGCGATGCGGACCACTAAAACGTGATTTTGTTTCAAAATAAGCACTTCCTTGGCACAAAAGCAGCGCTACGAGATTTCTGGACCGCTATTTCAACAATCAACATCGACTTAATATTTGCCTTTAGTGTCCCTTTAAAAGTAAATTGTATTGGGAAATGTGCAAAGTAAATGTATGATATGCGAACATTACAGGTCATGTGTTAAAGACCTTTGGCCCTCTCTTCGAAGCAACACACTCTAGTCTAGACATCCTAGATTTCTCTGGCAAGAATGTACCATCCTGTGTGGTCTAGCAAATGTCAGTCTTCGATTTAGACATTAGAACCTAATGTGTATTTTGCAGAGACATTTGTGATTTACCGAGTTGTATGTATATGTATATGTAAATGAGAAAAGGGCTATTTGAAAATGTTTGTGTTTTATCCTGGTTTTGTATACTTGCATGTGCCCACATTTAAATGTTTTCGCTTAGTACTGCTGAAGATATTTTTTTTATTTGTTTCTATGTATATGTATTTTTCATTGTTGCAGCATTCAAAGGGCTGTCAACCTATGATTATATTGTTCTCAAGCGTAATGCATCATTCCATGGAAGCACACCAGCAGAAAAAAGGAACTTATTTTTGAAGTGGTGCAAGCACAAGGTAAGCTGACAATGTACTAATAAGGTACAGGATTAAGATTTCACGTACTCAATCTGGATAGATTGAAGAACCACAGTAGCGTACTATTTTTTTTATTAACTTGAAGGGACCTATATGTAGCATTTATAGATGAAACTTTACATCATCACATTTGATGATGGTAATACATGTACAAAGAAATCTTAGTCTATTGAAATTGAGGGAAACAGAAAATTATTGAGGTACAGAATTAGTATACATACCTGCCAACCCTCCCAATTTGCCCGGGATTTGACCAGTCCTCCCGATTGTGTGGGTGTGGCCATAAATCTCCTGATAAACAGCCCTAACCCAATCGAAATGAAAATTACAAAGGCCAGCTGTTCTAAAAATTTTCTGTTCTTGAGGAACCCCCATCAGCGTGCTGCAGGACTCTCCCCGCTACGCACTGATGAGAGGGAGTAGATGGCGTCGCGTTTGTGTGTGACCTTGGGTATTTATGGTTCAGCATGTTATATCTTTATCTCGACGAGGAACTCACAATAACATCACACTGCAATGCGTCCAAAGTTAGCTTCGCTGTAGTACAAAGTAATGCGGTGAAGCATGCTAAGTGTGGGAAGGGGCTACTAGATTTAGTTGGTCATTGCACATTTTGCCCTGCATGTGTGTTTAATTAGTAATTGCACACACACTATAATTACAAGCATTGGTAAGACTGCCGGGTCTAACAGCTTTACTTACTGTGGCCCTGAGAAGCAAGGAATAAAAACGTGCATCCACTGAGTCCACTGATCGGAGTCATTTTGCTCGCCAGCATGTAATTCCACAAAACAGAAAAAGTTCCTTGACATTTTGCATTGTTAAACAGGTGTTTTAGCTGTTTTTTAGGCCACAATTGCAGCATTTGATAAAAGAGTTATTCTGCCACCTAATCTACGTGTTTTGAATTTACTCAGTTTTTGCCGTATGCTGTCACCATCAGTAGCAGTTGTCACTGTTGCAACTGGTGCAGCATACAAGTGCTGGAATGCTGAGTCTTCTAATGCAGGAACTTGTGATGATGGTAATGAAGTGGTGCTTTGTTCGTGCACACGAGTGTGCATGCCCCCACTATGAATATTCATGATGCGGGTGTATGAAGCTCGACGATAAAAGTTAGCTAAATGCCAAGAATGAGGTCCGGGATGCAGCTGTTGCTGTGGATGACATCACTTGCGCAGGTAACATGGCACGGAGTGGACGGCTTCTGTACCTGACATAAATCGGCTCTTGGAGAGGCACATAATCAGTCCTGTATCAGCGCGTGGAAAGAACAGTTGGTGCTTAATTGCTGCAAAGTAGCATGGATGGAGCGGAAATAATTAGAAAACAGTGACTGCAGAAATTCGAGAACGTATGCTCACACAAAATACGGGTTCAATTCGTGGATAAGGGCAATTTTTTTTGTAATGGGGAGATGGCCAGTGCTACAACATAACATTGAAACATTGTGGTCTCATTTTCTCATTTACTGCATTAGTTCTTTGGGTTTAATGCTTCTGTTTACAAAAAACCTAAACTATGACAGCAAAATAGAATGCGTGACGATGGCGCCTTGCCCACAAACTCTGCGGCTGCTACATTCTTAGGCGGGGACATGGCTTGTGGAAACCAAAAAAGTCATCAAAGAAAAAAAGTTTTTTTTATTACATTATTGAGATCTACAGCTATTCTTTCGCATGTAAAGCCTAACATAAGTCTTATAAGATCAGTATTTCATCCGCTGTTTAGATTTGTGCAACGAGTACGAGCTGAACGTTAAATCTTTTTTGGTCACTTATTTAGCTTGTCTGAGTGATATCTCATGATCTAGAACGGCTAGAGTTGTAATTACTTTTTTAACATAAAGCCCAAGCTGTGTATCACAAAGTGCTGAGAGCAGAATTTTCATTTTCTGCTCATAGATTTTTAAAATTTCATTTTCTTTTTTCTTTATGGTAGTCACGGTATAGACATTGAATTTCAATCATCTGCAGAATGACAAGTTGTGAATCGATCTGAAAACTGTTTGCAGCGTTAAACTTATTGCATATTGTAGTATCTATTTACCTAATAATATGCACTTTCTTCTGACCGGTTTTCTTTCTATTGTCTCCGAAAACAATAGAGAGGCAGCTTTGTGTATCTCATAAACCACTTTACCTACAAACAAAATTACTGCACATTTGCAATCAGCTTGCAAAACTGAACAAGTCTATTTAGTTTTATCAGGTTTGGACATAAAATACAGCAAATATCTCCACAAGCCATGTCCCCCCTTAAAGCAGGCCGCTGACATCTGTAGCCATGGTTGCTCTATCATTAAAACAAAATTAGATTCTTTTTTTTTTTTTTTTGGAATGCTGCACACAGTTTTTTATACTGATAAAAAGAAAAATGCTTATTTGTCTCGCAAGTGCACATGATTTTTGCATATAAAGGGTGTTTCAAAAGATGTGTCTGAAAATCCTCAAAAATAAGGGAAACACGATATTTGCTCGCTGCCTTCATAATTACTGTTTCTGTGTTGCAACATTAAGATGACTGGGACCATCAATTAGAGCAGTAATCAAAGAAATTAAAGTAACTTTTTAATTCGTGCAGAGAGGCAGTCGGGTCAAATGGGAGAATTGGAACCCTTCCTGCGAAAAGCTCATTACCACTTTGAAATTTCCAAAAGCGGCCGCTTGTACGTTTGGCACAGTGATGAAATCTGACCAATTTCACTGGCGGAACCAAAACGTGAAAGAATGCAACTGCCATATTCTTCGGAGGTGTCCAAAATGAGCAGGCATTATATCGACCACTGATTGACATTGTTTTGTGGGTGTGTGGGCTGCGCTTGCAATTATAGCATGCGTGGCACACGTACATTAATGAATGCAGGAGAACTAACACCACTGAAACCATCGTGAACAGTGACATCATTCTGATTGTCTGTTAGTTATGCTCAACGGCACTTCTGTTTCAGTTTCAGCCGTGCATTTGGTCAAATTTCATCACTCTGCATTAATTACCAGAGGCCGCTTTTTCGAAATATCAAAGTGGCAATTGGCTCTTCGCAGGAAATACTTCAATTCTTCCATTTGACTCAACTGCTGTTTCCAGAAATTAAAAGTTAATTAATTTAATTTATTTAATTACATATGTAGTTATTGTCTCTATTGATCTTAAGATGTCTTCTGCCACAGAAAAAGTAATTACAAAGGCAGCAAGCAAATATTCCATTTCTCTTATTTTTGATGATTTTCAGAATCATTTCTTGATATACCTGGTATAAGAGATTACCAGCGAAAATTTAGGAACAGAAGCTGTGTCTTGTACACTAAACAATGCAGTACTAAAGATTTTGCTGATAGCAGAATTACATTTTAGAAGTTTCAGACATTTCTAGATCAAACTGCTGCAGGTATAGATACTTCAGATGGTAGTCTTTCCATCACATCAAGAAATGTGAGGTGCTTGAAAACCAGTGGTCAGTTCCTTTAACCCATTGACTATAGAGCTTTCTAGCCATAATTAATCAAGAAATAGCAAAATTTCTTATTTGTCTAATCAATTCTTTGTCTCTTAGGATGACTAAGAAGATTGACAAAAGCCATGTTATTTGTAAGCATGATAGAAAGTATTTCTCCATGAATCGGGATGGAAGATTGATTTCACTGTAGCACTTAATGGCTTTGTCAGTGCTGTCCAGCATGCAGGAAATTGTTCAGTTGAACTTAAAAAACACCACCTGTCAAGGTGTTTTGAGGCAATGCACAGCTGCGAAAACAAATCTTAGAATCGACACTTGGGGTCTGTCGATGACCACTATACAATACAGCGACAGGCCGTCCCTGTCAGAGTCTGATGATTCCATGGAGAATTGTTGCTGCATACGTGACGGACACTTGCACTTTTTTGTCACTGTCATCGTCACCAGAAAATTCCAAAAACAGAGATAATTTTTTTTTTTTTTTTCAAAGCACTGCCTTTGCTGGAACACGCCCACACACAGAAGGAATTTAGCTGCCAGTATCAGAAACATCCCAGACTGAAGTTGATGCTTTGAGCATACTTTTTTTTTTCTTCTGCCATCTGATGATGCCACAGAAAATTAAATGAATAGGATCATGGTAGCTTGACTGTGACACTGCAGGAGCGTTTGTTTCAGCATGGACGAGCCTAGATTGTCTACAGTACAGAAAGGGTTAATTCTAAGGGCATTTGAATCATGCAAATTTCTAATTTAATCATATGAGTAGTTTAAAAAAAAAAACACCATATTTTGAACTGGATATATGCAATATTTCCTCATTTCTAAAGTAACACAAAATAAGTTTGTGCCAAGTAGATTTTGTAAAAATAAAATTAGGGCTTGTATGTATGACTAGTATTCTGAATTGTACACCCGGATAATTTACCAGGTAGTAAGTGATAAACTGCTTTCAGTTATGTTACAATAGCTCACATTATTAATTAGAATTAAGAGACAAGAAAGCAAAGGCAAGTATAGGGGATGTTATTTGTAGTAATTATGGTTTAAATGTGAAGAAAGTAAAGTGGATGAAAAGATAACTTGCCGTTGGCAGGGACCGAACCTGCGACCTTCGAATGACACGTCCGATGCTCTACCACTGAGCTACGGCGGCGTCATCCTCCCGTCCACTTTATGGGGTATATATGTGCATTTAAACCTAGGAGTGTTAGTCAACGCCACTAGTAGCCATGATGGCGAGTGTGGGACACTCTTTTTCTGCCTGCTGGCGTCACGAAGCACGTGATCTTTTTATGAGCAGGCAGCTGACCAATAATCCCTCGCATACTACACATATGTTCACATTTATGTTTAAATGCACATATACAGTGAAACCTCACTTGACCGAACTTCAAGGAACCCCAGGAAAAAGTTCGTTAAAGTGAAAGTTCGCCAATCCGAAATAGCTATGTTGCAACTTGTTATCAGGAGCTAAAGAAAACATCAGTAGTTGAAATGAAATTTGGACCCTTTTGTTTGCAATGCTGCTTATTTGAATGTGAATTTCTGCTTATTTAGCATGTTTTGAAGAATGCAGTAATCTTTTGCTGCACTTCGGACAGCAGTGGTCATGAATTGAGTAACTGTGTCAAAGCTCTCATAAGCCTTCTTTAGCACAACACTGTGCTGGGCAGCACAGGACTTCACTTCTGCCAAGTACATCAGCGCTTCTTTAACTGAAATTCTTCATGCTTTCTCTTCAAGGTTACTTCCTCTTCCTCCTCTTCTTCTTCCTGGGGTAGGGCCATAGGTCGGCAAACTCACTCATGAGTCGACTCACTCAGGCTCACATCAGACTCAGATTGGGCCATGAGCCTGAGTCTGAGTGAGTCCGTGTGAGTAACATTCTGGTGAGTTTGAGTCCGAGTGAGTCTGGTTGAGAAATATTACAGTGAATCTGAGTCCGAGTGAGTCCGGTTGAGGAAAACGTTGGTGAATCTAAGTCCGAGTGAGCCCTAAGTGTAAAATGTATTTCTTGAGTGAGTCTGAGTGAGCGTCACTTTTTATTGCTGACCTATGGTCATATCTACTCATCTTCCGCATTACTATCAGCCTTTTGTCAGCTCACGCAGCGCACTAGCATTCAAACACCAGCTCAATATTTATTGATCAGAGGCGTAAGTATTGACCCCCCCCCTCCCGCAAACTTTTCCCCAGAAACGTCTTGATAAAAATCATCTCATGTTGAGTCATCTCTTACAATAAAAATGTCGTTACTGGATTGCAACCACTGATAACTTGTATTTGAAGGTACAAGATCGAAACGCGTCAAGTAGAGTACTGATTATACGAGATATTGCTGATAAAAAGAATTGACACCATGGTCAAAAAAGCTAATTATACGCTAAGGAACGCGTGAGTCGACTCACTCAGGGCTCACTCAGGCTCAGATCAAGCCGTGAGTTTGAGTCTGAACGAGCCTGAGTGAGTAGTATTTGGGTGAGGTTGAGTCCGAGTCCGGTTGAGAAAAACTTTGGTGAGTCTTAGTCCGAGTGAGTAATAAGGATAAAATATATTTCATGAGTGAGTCTGAGCGAGCTCCACATTGTTTGCCGACCTATGGGTAGGGCGCTCGCTACAATCTCTTCTGTAGACAGAGTGACGCATGTCTCAATGCGAGAGCAACGGGTGACGTAGTCCTCAAAAGGCACAGCGTTGTTGGGTGTGCCGCTGGCAGAACTTATCGCGAAGGCCACGGTAAAGCTGTGCTTCAGAAAGTGCGGTTTGTACTGGTGACCAATATGACGTGGAAGGCATTGGATGGTGTCACAAAATATGCTCTTAGAACTGAAATGTGCTCTGCGCTATATTCCGTTAAACTGAAATGAGCTAGCATTGGGTCCAATGGCGCTTTGGTGGGGATTTAAAGAAGTTGGTAAACTGAATAGTTCGTTTAACCGACATTCGTTCAAATGGTATTTTACTGTATATAAAGTGGGCGGGAGGATGACCGCCGCCGTAGCTCAGTAATAATAAAAACCCCTATACTTGCCTTGGTTTTCTTGTCTGTTAGTTCTAATTAATGTTATGTCTAGCGAAGAAAAGCGAGCCCTTAAAATTCACCTTCTTTCATTCTTTAATAGCTCACATTGTTTTAAAGGGATGTAAATATTTCGAAACTGGCCAAATGACTATGCTATTTCTGCAAATAGTGTCGGCCTCTTCATGTAATCCAGCTGATATGATGGAATTGCGATATATACTACAAGAAATATTTAATAGTCTGTTTCCATCGGCATTAACAATCTTTATGTAAACACTTAAGTAAACTTTTGGCACATAGCCTGTGGCTTGGATTGAGCGATTGTAGCTGTGATGCTTGGAAATAAAATGTTGACCATCCCTTCCATTATCACTAGGTTGGTGTGAATGTTTGTTGTGTGAGCATTTCTTTTATATTTTGTGTATACCTTTCCTGCCTTTTACAGTAAAGGTGTTATTTTGGTGGCTACCTGAGTGGTTATATGCCAGGTTATATGCCGTATTTCTTTCACAGGTCAACCAGGTTTCACCCGTGCAGCAGAAAGCCTCAGCAGCTCAAAAAAGTGATGCCGTTGACACCGCTGGAAGAACAAGTGTCAAGTATGTAGTCATGTTGTAGTGATTACTGCTTCTGGAAAGTTTGAATTAATAGTTTTATTTTCATGTGGGATGTGATTTTACAATGCCTTTGATTTTATATACAATGCCTTTGACTTCTCCATAATTTTGTGTGAGTCGCCAATTTTTCAATGTAAATGTGATACATTTCAAGACTTCACTACCAATCCTTGCAATATTCTTAAGGTATGTCTATTCGTCGCTGTAAGTGCTGTAGGTCTCTCAGGTGGATGCCCCTTAAAACTAGGCTTTTGGGAAACCCCTAAAACTGAGCTGTTAAATGCAAGAAAGACAGTGTATTACCTCCAGTTTGCTGGAAGGAAATTACGGTAGGTTGCTTCGTTGCAAGAAAAAAAAAGAAGGAAGCAGGAGATAAGAGGACAGGGCAACTTGTGCACCTAAACGGGGCAGAGGAATTGTACACTCATATAATGCATATGTCATTACGCAAGACATTCACAGTAATGAGGGATAACAGTGTTATGGCATTCACCTAAATACTTTACAAAAATTCATATATGTAATTAATGAATTAATTAATCCATATTACCCTACAGGCCCTAAAGGAGCATTGAGTAGGGGTGGTTGCAGTAAAACAACTACAAAGAAGGCATAAAAAAGAACATCATACAAAGCAAAATAAATAAATGCATATACATTGTAAAGAAGTAAAAGAAGAAAACAGTCTATGCAAACATAGTAACAGAGAAAATGGAAAAAGCATTGTTATACAAAATCAAGATAACAGATGAAGTTGCAGTTGTTTGGAAATTTGGCAGGATTATTTACTGATACAATATCACCTGGAAGGTTTTTCCATTATGCAGTGACTTGTGGCAATGCAGAATTGTGGATCATGAAGTCGACCAGATGTGCGTGAACGAATTTCTAGTGAGTAATGACTAGACCATGAATTACAAAAGTATTTTTGAAGCGGATAGAGAAGAGCAACAGAACAGCAGGAATGCAAGTTATTAAGCAAAGTATCTCGTTTACTTTGAGTAACACTGGATTGACTATTGTAATTGCTTGTTATAAAGTGGGAAGCATGATTTTGGATGGATCTCCATTTATCTACCAAGTACTTTTGTTGCTACAAAATGTTAATTGACTGTTGCAAAATGTACATTGTGCTTCTATAAAACATGTTTCAAAGTGGCTAGGGCAAGTCACGTTACTGCGCACCTGGAAAACACAGGCTACATAAAGACCTACAGGTTCCAAGGGAGGAAAAATTGGAGATAAATTCATTCTCGTCCAGGATTTGAACCCGGGACTATTACTATCCACCCTGATTGAGGACAAGTTTTTCTTCAACTGGGCAGGTTTCTTTCTGAGATAGCCATATGGGTTTCCTTGTAGCTTTGGGCTGCAAACGGGTTGATGATAATTTTCTTATTTCATGAACATTCTTCGATCTGGTGGGTTTCCCAAAGAACTGATTTGTCATTGTATAGAGTTTCTCATTACGTACTGGCATACGCAAACTGGCACCTGTTTCTTTTTCCTTTCTTTCCTGCATAAAAATAGGATCGACGTCCCTAATGGTCATGAGAAAAGTACCCGTGGTGGTTCATTACACTCTCGAGATGTGCAGCAAACCAACAGTCCATCACGTCAGCGCTATGTCCTCCGAGAGATACACAAGTCAAGGCTGAAGGTGAGGCTAGACAAAAATGTGCAGTTCGCAGAAAGGCTGCTTTGAAAACTCTTTTAACCAAAAACTATCTCATCAACAGACTCACTAAGCTATGGTTCTGAGTGTCATCTGGCTGTCCGTAGGCACATTCTCTTTCTCACCTATTTGAGCTCCAAAAGAGCACTGGGTGCTTTGAGGTGAACTGGGAAGTATACTTCGATGAGGAGCAGTGGAACTGCATTGTTCTAAGGAACAGGTGCAGCCCAATTTACCACAAAACCCCAATTTTTTAATTTGTTTGCATATTGGGATTGTAATTGTATTGTAACATCGTAAATGTACTCCAACTCGCTCTTGTCTGTTTCCACAATTAGTACCTCCTCTCCCCCCACACGAAATATAAACCGAAAAAAAAAATTTTATGCATACGGTTTGACCCCACAGATCCCACAATGCAGTCCTCTGCATTGAGGTGGGTTACAATGTTAGTTGTTGGGAAAAGATTTTGTAGGAATGAACTTTGTACAGCAGCCAAACATATACTAGAATTCGGCAAAGATCATCGTAAGATGTGCATGTAACCTTGCCAGTTGCACAGGATTATCGCTGTATATCATTGTGTTCTCCTGGCTGTAGGCTTGCCTATTTCAGTTAAAACAGACAAGGTACACAAAAGGACAAGGTCGCATACTGGCAACTATCCAACCATGTGGTGTAGTTGTGTTGTGTTTGTATACATTGTAGAATTTTTACAATTTCTCAAAATGGCCGCAGAATCGCCATATTGTTCACCACAAAGCATATTGTGAGACAAAGTAGCGGATGCCGTTGGGAGTGAATAAGAAAGTGGCATTTTTTTCTAGCAACCAGCAGAGATTTTTGGCACTCCATGAGGTATTGTATTTTTGAGGGATTTGTTTTCAGCAACCTAGGTTTCACCCACAATGGCAACGTTGAAATCACTGCTAAGGACAGAAAAAAAAATTTTTTTTCTGGCAAAAGTACTGTAGGAGGGCAAATAGTGCACTGAAATGATTGCCTACAATTTTTTAGAACAGACTCTGAGGGGGTCGAGCGCAATGTCTGGGACATTTGACATGGGATGACCCTATGGTTTGCAGTGAATTGGCATGCAAGAGTGCTGGCTTGAGGCTGCAAGACAATAAAAACGGTGGGGATGGTTGCATTGATTAATGTAAATAACATTAGAAGTTGGTCCTATAGTTGGCTCACGAATTTAAATCCTAACACATACAAACTTGTGACAGTTTCTCAGCAGTACAAAAGCGAGTGGGCACCCCTCGTGACCTCAACATCTGTCACGTGACTCCCGCCGACATGAGAGACACCGCCGCCTCATGCTTTCCACAGTAGTTAGTGCTATCGCTAGACTAGCTTGGTTTAGTCGCATTGAACCATGGCATTTTTTCTTTCTTTTTTTCCACCCTTTTCAACATTTCCTTTACGTTTTTATTCTGTTTATTTCATTCTACGTTTGTAATTTCTCACTAATATTGTGTAATTCTGCATGTTTTATTCTGCTAATTTTTTTCTTCATATGTTATGTCACCCACTCACCTCTGCAGTGCCTCGATGACTGGAAGTATGTAAAATAAAAATAAGTGAAGGCCATTTTGAACCTTCAACCACGATAGACGGCAAAAGGTTTTGGGGTCTGAAATTTCAGATGTCTTATACATTGCCTCTATGGGGCACGTAGCAATGCCTTGAAGGCATCCAAATTATCATGATGTACATAAAATCTGAAATCTGAAAAATTTGTCATTGATTGTAAAACGTATAGTTTATATTTTATTAACTAACTGCACAGAAACTGATGTGCTTGTTCTCTAAATCCATAATGCTCTAATTTATTCAATTGTATACCATGATCAGTCAACTCATGGAAATTTAAATATCTAAGAATATACTTAGTACTTGAAATAATTCTTATTTACTGCTTGTTTAAAACTTAAGCTTGGGAACATATGGCACTAATGACAGAGTAATCAGTTTAAAAACTGTGTTGTGCTTTTGAAAGTGTGTTCTGTTTCATAGTATGTATAGCTTGCCATATACTTAGCAATATGTTTTTTTTTTGGGGGGGGGGGGGGGGGGAGGGGCACATCAAAGGGGTACAGACATAAAAATTTTCAGTTATATTTTTGGGCCAAATGAAACTCCAAACCCTCAAGAGCCTAGAAAACATACGGACAGGTGTGGGTGCACCTTGTAAAATTACATATTTTGAAAAGCTAGGTTTCAGGGGTGTGCGAATGCTGAATAGTAGCCTTCGAATCGAATACCAATTCGAAATAAAGAAAAAAAGTCAAATACCAAAGTGAATATCCAAAATTTTATTTTCACAGACCTCAATTTTGTCAAGTTTTCATACAAGAAGAGTAGCTGCTTCACTTGTTCGGGGGTCAGCTTCTCTCCCAAAAGCTTCCAGCACTCGTTCACAGCAGTGTTCAAGAGGGCTGCTATTCTCCATGCCGAAAAAAGTAATAACAGCGCAGCGAGACGCAAGTTTGGAGCTTCTGTATGTTTGGTGCGGCAGTGGCAAATGCAGCATGACCAAACGACAAAGCATCTGTTACATGCATGTAACACCAAGCACCGAGGTTTTTGCTGGCAGAAATCGGCACGCTTTTCGAGGCTTGCGGCATATGCGATCAAACTACGCGATTGGTCTCTGTTGGTGATATGCGACATGGTCGTGCAAGAAGCCTGTGTCTTTGCTTCTGAAGAGGGAACACCAATGACGCACTTTAAGGGGAGCGTGGACTGGGCATCGAAGTAAAGGAAAATTACTTAGTAAGGAGAAGTAGTCATTCGAGTGACTGCGTTTTGTTTGATTGCCTGACATGCCATGGGCGTTAGGGGTGTGGGGGGAGTTGTGTTACAGTAGAACCTTGGTGAGACGATCACGGCTCATACGAATTTCGGGGTGGTACAAATTTTTGTATGGCCCCGGCCAAGGCCCATTAGCCTGCAGTGTAATGAAGTACGGCTGTTGCGAACCGATTTTCACCCCCCCTGATGTTTGATACGAACGTACACTACCGCGCAGGTACGAACAAGTACTGCCCGCGCTGTCGCGGAAGGCGCGGCAACCACGCGGAGGCTCAGGAACCCAAGCGCATCGCGCTGCCGGTTTGTCAGCATAGGCCACCTGCGGCGCGTCGTAGCCTCCGAGATTGTGCGCGCGAATCTTGGAGGCCCTAATGGTGCCTTCGTGTGCCTTCACGATTAGATTACAGATGGCCTTGGCGTCGCACGTGTGCTGCCATACTTGAGGCAGCATTGTTGTACTGTGCCTACATGTGCCTACACGTGTGGTAGGCACGTTTACACGTGCCTACCACATCAATGCAAACTTAGTACTCGCAATCTGACATCCTATGAAAGGTGGACTCAGACCGAAAGAGGAAGCGCATCTTGGCGAAGCAGCTAGGCCTCACAACGTCAACACTCTCCGATTTAAAATGCACGGGACACTCCTGAATTTTGAGCAAACCTGCCGATAGTGCGGGCACGGCCGTAAAATCCCCAAGAAACATACCCAACACCACCATGATAAGAAAATAATAACAACAAAGGAAGCTGTTCTTAAATGTTCTGCCCTTCATTTATCGCACGCAAAGTGCTCCTTAAATCACTTTCGCAGCAGTACTCTGGTGTAATGCGGAAAAGCGTACTAAGATTTGGAAGGGGCTACTAGCTGTGACGGGTTACAACACATCTGGTTCATTGATTACACATGCGCACACGCGCCTTATATTTACGAGTTCAAGTATGATCGCTGACGTCAAAACTTGGCTGTCAGTTATTCAGAGCTGTTCATGACGTTGGTGTGACCCTGAAAAACAATAAATGAAAACGTACACTAGCTTTCTTTTGTTGCATACTAATTTTCTATGTTTTTTGGCGATGCGAACTTTCGGGTGATACGAATATTCTTGGTGACCCCGTGGGATTATAGTATCACCAATGTTTTACTTAGTTATTGTACTATGTGCTCGTTTAAACTGCCAAACTAGCATGCTATCATGAAAACTTGAATATCCTTGAGCAGCGACTATTTCCAGAAATCGAATAGTATATATTCAATTTGCGAATCGAACTATTCGTAGAGCTGCTGTTCGATTCATATTTGAATATTCAGGTATTTGCAAACTCCTGCTAGTTTTGGCTCCTACTGTACCCTGATGTCACAACACAGTATGAGCTTCTCGTCATGTGCTTGCACAACATATCATGTTTCCATGGCCACTCCGCTCAAGTAGCCATTTTGTATATGCTGGTACCTGACATAACAACTAGCCATACTGATGCATGAAGTCACCAGAATTGATGCTGTAGCCTCACACCATGGAGGAAGGAAAAATAAGGAGAGGCCCTGACGTCACATTCGTGAAGCCTCCACATCGCAAACACCCGCATCGCCTCCTAGCGAAGGAGCCTCGAAACATTTCGCGATTTCTGCCATGTCGTTTGCAAGCGCATGCGCAATTCGAGCCTTTTTTTTTTTTTTTTCGCCGTGCAAGGCGCCGCGGTCGCGGGGCCGCGGCGCAGTCGATTCACGCATGCTGCTCCCTGTGTGTGTTCTTTAGGAAAGCTACGCAATGCCCAGCTGTTGCGTATGGTTGCGTATACCCGGTGCAAATCGCGTGCGCTGCGGAAAGTACCGGGTGTCACTTTTCATGTGTGCGTACACGTTCGCTTCACTGCTGATCACTAATGCACGGTATTTGCATGCGAAGCTCTCGGATGTGCGCTCTGTTGCTCCTTACTCATTGTGTCAACTCAGAACACACGTGAACTTTTGTTTTTGGCGTCTGATGCGCCGTACATAACATGCGTCGAAGGCATCGTACGTTTTTAGAGGCTGTGTCGTTCAACGAAAGGGCAATAAACTTATGTTGTTGTTATCGGACTACGTGATGTATGTATTGTGCGGTGTGCGCTCGCTGCGTGCTTGTTGTTGTGTGCGTACTGGAATTACCAACTTTACGTGCACGATCGCGTATACAATACAGTGGTGTCCTCTTTTCGACGTGAAGTTACGTCAACTATAGGTTGGCGGTGCGCCGAATAGCTACTACGCTCACTTCATATACACGAACAAACAACCGCTAATCCGGCAACAGATCGGGAAATCGGGCTACGAGAAAGGGAAGGCCTAACGCCCAGGAGAACGCGTAAGTCACTGCTAGGTGAGTTCGAATATGATGATGCAGGGGCTGAACGTTTTTGATCACGGCACGTACCGGTATTCTGTACTGTTGCACAAAAACGCTCCACGAAGAATTTCAGCACGCAGCGCTCGGGCCTGCCACGCATGAACAGCCTGGTAAACGTCTGCTTGCAACATTTTACTGCGTGCGAACCGCACAATACGCGCTAAGTTTACGCCGGGACTACAAATCTGCGCAGAAGCTAACCACCGCGGAGAGCACGCCGCGGGGCGTCTGCTGTTTTGTTTGCCCCATACCGGTTTGTTTGCCCCATAAATCTGACGTCATTTCCGCCACACTTTTCGCAATGCATTGAAATACGATAGGGCCTCTCCTTAGTATTCTTTCCTCCATGCCTCACACCATGCTAGTGTCAATGTCAGTATGTGCACCATGTGAAAATTGACTTTAACGTCACAATAAAATATCTTGTCACTATTTCCTGAGCTTCACATTTGCTCAGAGCCTTCTCTGTATGCAAAAGATTTGTATGGGGGAGTAAAGTCAGCTTCCAAAATTGGTGTCAGCACCCCTTTAATTAATACATGATGAAATGATTATCGTATGATAGCTTGCCAGGTCATGTAAGTTATCTCCTTTTGTACTGCTACTACTCTTTTAGTTTGCAACTGACTGATGTAGGTTCCTGGTGGAAAGGATTCATTGAACAAGTTTGTCAGCGCTATACCCAAAATGTCAATATTATTTTAGTAAGCCTACATAGTACACCTTTTGTGACCCAGTGCAGGACAGCTTTTCTTATCCTCAAACGAGCTTTTGCTGCCCTCTGTGTACAGTACTCTTGTTATTGTGGCGTAGAAAAGAAATTGCAGAGGTGTGCCAGTGGCAAAGTTTTTCTAGAAAAGTCGAGCAATGTCCGCTCTGGAAAGGTCACCACAGGCTCTGATACCCCGTGTCACATGGGCGTTTTGGAAGGTCTTTCAACCGATAGTCTTTTTGATTCAACGATCAAGCGCGGCCTGCTACATGGAGGGTTTCGAAGGCCATCGAGTCAATAGTCTGTCGAGTCAACGGAGCACCCCCACAACTCTATCAAAACTTCGATGGCCATTGAGCGACGGAAGCAGAAACAGTGCGAACGTGCGTTCTCATTCACAGTGTGCTCGTACTCACGACTAGAAAAAGAAAAACTTTTAACCATTATGCTTTAAAAGCAGTATGTGTGAGGGTTATGAATTATTTTAATAAAGTATTTTTTTGCCACTTGAAAATACACGAACTGCACCTACTCTCAACAACGGCAGCATGCTTGTCTTCATCGTGCCGTTTTGCCGTGTCTCATTCACTGCAGTTTCGCTGCTCAACAACTTAGACTAAATATGTATTCATAACTATAAATAAACAATTTATTAAAATGTTTAGACAAAAGCAACAGACAAATATTAGTGTTTTTAAGTGGATTTATTTTATTTATCTTTTGGTGACGTGAATACGAAAATGAAGATCCGCAGCGCGAGACAATTTTTACGAGAAATGCCTGAACCACTCAACCAGGGGCAGCGCCAGGATTTTCTTACGGGTGGGGCACTCACTACAAACGAGTTTCTTCAGGGCGCCAGGGAGGCGGATACGTAACTTGTGCTTTCTGTTTTGAATATGTTTCCTCTTGGGGGGGGGGGGGGGATTTTAAGGGGGCTGCCCCCCTCCCACACACACACACTCCCCACTGGCACTGCCCATGCACTCAACAGCTGTTCAAAGCTGCCGTGTAGCAGCGCGACAACTCCATCGAGTCAATAGAGCTGTGGCGTTTTGATGGCCATCGACTGGATGGCCTTTCAAAAGTGCCCATGTGACACAGGTATAAATTTTTCTCGTAAACATTAATACTAAGTTGTAACTCCAAATACAGTTCACTAGAGCTTGCCAGGAATAATCATTTACTTCTGTGAAGAAATGTCCAAAGATATCATAATTTCATGCTTGAAGTGGTGGCCATCATCATTGCAGTTGGTACACTTCATGGCACCATTTGTAAAAACCCAAGGAAGCCATACTTAGACTTTCAGAAATTTGTTTTCTGGGAAGCTGGTACCATTCAGTAGTGTAGCATTCACACCAAAATGATAAAACAACTGCCAAGTCTCCATGGCTCTCAGTACTAGATGAATGGAAATTCCTGGATAAGTGAGGCTCATCATTGGCTCAAGAAGGGTTAGCACAGCTGAAAAGTAACTGGTTCAACTACTATTTGTCACATGCTGATTCGATATTGGCATCATTGACCTGAGGAAATAGTGTTTCTTGCAAACACTTGGTTTTTTTCAGGTAGTCTCACTTGTGACAAGCACGTTGTTCGTAGGTTGATGTGCAGATTTAGGCATGAGTTTTGCCTTCAGATATGGCTGGACAGCAATCCATTCGAAAACAAAACTTGCATGTGTTGCCCTCAGTTTCAAATTCTTTTATCTGTCGATCTGTGTGTTCAAGATTATGGTATGTGTACCTCTTCAAGAGAGAATATTGCAGGTTAGTAAGTGACGGAATGGTCTTGTCCTATTGTGATGATACTTTTATCATTCCTTAGGTGGCTCGCAAGAACCGGGCTGGCAAGCTGATGGAAGTGTCGGAGCATGGCAACCATGCCACTCCAGTTGTGGGGCTCGTCAATCAGCAAGGTAGTGGTTCTTGGGGTCACCGCACAGATGCTGTGAGGCTGTGAGCGTGCATGTCCTACTACACTGCACCTGCCTTGGCTGCTCTGCAGGTACTGGCTTCTTGTGCTTTCTCCTCACACCTCCTGGTCCTTTGTTTCCCATAAGCCTTTTCCCCATGTAGTCATGATTTGTAGCTCTTGCTTTAGGGCCACTCTTGCAATCTCAAAGAACACAGTTTCTTCAGGCTGATCCTTGCAGTCTTTTTCTTTCCTTATTTGTTTCTTTATGTTATGCACATGCGATAACACCCCAAAATTGAGAAGATCTGCTTCAGCACTCTGATACTTTTCTTTTTATATAACAATGTGCTTGCCTACTTTATTAATATGCTTTGTTGTAAATTGTAGTCGCACAACTGTCTGTTCACTGAAATCAAGATGAATCAGGATTATTGCTGTATTGTGCATAAATTCACAGTGATAGGTAAGCCATGGTTTGTGATATACAATACCATTTAGGCTGTTGGTAAAAGATTAAAAATTGTTTAATAATAATCCCACAGGATATACAGCACACATTTGGTAAAACTTTGTTGACCTTGGTAAATTGCTCAGGTTACGATACCTGTGATGCGATACCAGTGTGATGCAGAATTTCTCATGAGGTTTCATTCTCGCACTTTTAGCATGGTATATGTTAATTGCCATTGCCCATAGTCAATCTTTGGAACTGAAAGCTTTTTGTGAGGCAAGGACACAATTTTGAATTTGCGGCTGTGAATGTATGTACTAGGTGAAAAGTAAGCTTAATATTAGTAACGACTATATTAACAAATGAAGCACCATAATTATCTCAAAATATGAACAAACAAGAATAATGTTCTATTTTTTGTAAACTAGCAAATTGATAAACTTTATGGGGATGGCAGATCAATCAGTCACAAAGGCATCCTTAAAAATAGTAGCTAGAATTGAGGAAAACTTTTCTATCATTTTTGCTACAGTTACTTTCAGTCTCCATCAAAGTGATACAAACTCTGTATCACACTTCATAGTGTTGCAAGGTTAACAATTTCATCAGAATTGAGTCATCTAGTTCTCCACATTTGTTTCAAGATGAAAAAGAAAGCTTGACGGAGCAGTAGTAACATTTTACAGTGTCACCCATTTGTGAGAAGCTTGGTTTGGTGCTTGTGTCCAAATTTGCTGTAACATGCAGCAAATGACGTAATGATTGCTATGAATTGGTTCTTCCGGTATAGCCACACAACCTGGCTGCATGATCAGGGATGCAACAGCTGCGCCAATTGCGCCAATTTGATACAATTCCTTATTTCTGCGCCAAGCTGAGCCAAAACCGTGAAATTTGTTAAAATTGCGCCACGCTGCGCCAAAATACCCAATGAGATTAAAATTTTCTCAGTTGCGCAAGTTTGAGTGAGAAATAAAGGCCGCGTTGGTCATCTGCAGTGTGGGCATAGTCATCCAATACAGACGCGCAGACCCTAACCCTAACCCCCCCGCGAAAGAAAAGAAAAAAAAAGTCAGTTTCACCGGAAGGACGAAGCAATGAATGCGATAGCAACAAATTGTAATGCTCTATGAAGTGGGGCTGGCAGCAAACGCTTTTGTATCCGATCTCGCATAACTCTACAGAACGTTGGTATAAGAGAATACGGCGTTTCCAGGGAAAGATGCTCTTTCTGCACAGTGTCTTCGCATTGAGAGCGCAGCACGTATCAGGATATAAGAGCCGCCCGCTGATGGCTGCCGAGATAGCGCGCGCCAGCGATCGCGCCCTTAGAATCGGTTCAAAAGTTGCTGCTCGAGCGACAGCCCCCCTCCTCCCTCCCCCTCTCGCGTCTTTTCATGCTCGTTCAAAACGGGCGGGGAGTTTCCTCTATGCTTCGATGGCAGGCTTCCCGAGCGGAGTGGTGTTATCGCATGCGCCTTCCGAGCGACAGAGATGGGCTAGCTCGTTTGATTTCTGCTTCAGCCGCATTCGTCGCACACACTCGCGCGCTTTTACCCACGGTAGAACATACTATGCAGAGGGATATGTTATCAGTTTGGACTTTATACGGGAGATGACGGCAAAAGCTCGTCGAGAGTGTCCATATAGTTGGTATCGCAATAGAAAAGGACGGTAGTTCTCAAATTTCCTGATGCTTGTTTTATTGCATGCAGAACGCTATTTAAGCCACTTTTGCCGCAGTGCACTGGTGTCCTGCGGAGAAGCATGCTGAGATTTAGAAGGGACTATTAGTACTAGCTGTCAGGGACACAGCACATTTTGTTCCTTAATTACTCATTCGTGCATGCGCCGATTAATTACGAGTACTAGTATGGTAGCTGACGTCTAAAAAATTATTGGCAATCATTTGGAGCTGCTATGTATGGCGTTCCTGCGGCCTTGGGAAACAATAGACAAAAGCGTATGCCAGCTTTCTTTTTTCGCTATCCCCACTTGCTCCTGCTTTACGAATCTCCCAAATTTCCAGGTTGCCAGGTTGGCAGGTCCACATTAGCATTTCCAGTGCCTGTCAAATTATTTGACAGGTCCTGCAAATGCTAATGTGGACTTAGTCATTGTTCGCACTGTGGGGTGGCTCAATACACTGCTTTCATTGAAATAGTAGTGTTCGCGTGCACTGTGCACGAACTAGCTGATGTTGAATGCTTTTTACGTATTTTTGCTTTCTTTTCTAAAAGTAAGCCTTCCTTGTTATACTGCTCCAAACTTGAGATTTCGGGCTAAAAAATTCAGGTTTTTTTTTCGCAACCTGCTCCAAATTGGGATTTTTGTGCTTCAAAAGCAACATTTGGCTGCTCCAAAAATTGCTCCAAATCCTATTTCGGCTGTTGCATCCCTGCATGATTGACACTGCTTTGCCTTTGGGCTGACAACACTTGAGCGTGATTCATTAAAAAAGCTGTCATAAACCTACAATGCAGTCACTGGTACTCTTTATTGATATTCATAAGTTCTTTCATTGCGCAATTCTACAACAGCGCGCTCCTTGCTCCTCACTCCCATTAGTTCATCTGAAGAAATTGACAGTTTATACAATCCTGAAACTGAGGTGCAGAAAATCTGCATGTTTAGAAAAGCTATGTGTTGCATCTCTGCATTTTTATCTGCTATTAAAGGGGTCATGAACCACTTTTCCAAGTAATGATCTAATGACCTCAGTATCGGAGTGTACTGCCTCCCGAATCGATTGCCGCAAAAATTTCTCGAATCCGTCAAGAATCAGCGGAGTTACGGGGGTTTGGCGCACGCTCCCAGCGCTTTCTCTCTTTTCTCGTGCCGACAAGCGCACTGGAAGCTAGACAGGGAGGGATGGCATGGGGGAAAGAAGTTACGTCAGCGCGCGTCATGAAACGCGATCGCTCTCCCGCTGTGATTCGCTTGCGCGAGTGCGGCTACCGTGTACTGAGGAGTGCGGCGCCGGCAAGTGGCGGCACCCCTCGGCAAGAAGCACATCTGATCCGAACGCCGCTCTCGATTTACGTCGGCTATCGGCCAATAAGCATGCTTTGTCTCTTGCGACGTAAACTGGCAGATCCGCGACGTCAACGTGCAGATGCCCCGCCCACCGACGAGAGTGAGAACCGGCCTCTGTTCGAAAAGAGGGTGCCTGGGGAAACGGCAACTTCGCGCTCCGCTTGTGGCCATTACGCGGCGCGCACGACTGTAATATTTGGCAGAGCAGTTCATAGCCGTGTCAGCTTTCCGCAGGATGTGTTTTTTCAACCAGCCCAAGGGGTGCTTCATGACCCCTTTAAGGCTCTCTCTTTATGATGGTAGCATAAGTTGCCATTCTTCAGAACTGTGTCAAGGCAGCTGAAGAAATTGCTAAAGGCAAGCATAAGTCCACTTCTCCTCAATAGCCGAATGACACACAGTGCATGTGGTGCTGACTGTAGAGCATAATGAAGTCAGGTTGAGGTCTGGAACACTGCCGATTCTGCAATCCTTCTGCATGAAAAAGCAGAGAAGTCTCTAGTGTGTGAGAACTATGAGTCTGTAGTGTTTGTAAACTGCAAGAACTGAGAACTTTTTCTAGTGTTTAGCAAGCTTTTGCAGCTAAATATCACTGGCAATTAACTCCCCATAGTGCCAAAATACAAAGTGCACATTGCAACTACACTGTTGCTGCTTGTAAGACACACTAAAGAAACAGTGGCTTTTCAGGAGGCAGTGTAGGCTGGAAAATTCCGTTTTTAGAAAGTTTTGAAGGGAGGTAATGACTACAGAAAACCTTTCAGTATGCAGACTTCATGATTGAAAATATCGCGAGAAAGTGTTGTGTGCTAAGACCAGATGAGCCATTATACTTTCTCTCATTGAGTGGAAATTATGTTTGTCAAACCCCTTCCTTTCTTTATTCTATTTTTCATATTCTAGAGAAAGCACCTAGTGGGCATATCTTTTGCAAAAGAATTTGCATTTGCAGCCCATGCCATTTTTAGTAGCATTGTTTCATTGTTTTTTATGTAGTGTAATCTGCACTGCTGCAGCTGCACCATTTTTTAATTTTTCCCCAAGCTTGAAAGCTGTAAATATTATTTCACTTCTATTGTTTTCATTGCTTTTTTCACTGCAGTGGTTGCAAGCCACATAAGCTCCTTGCCTCGCATTCATTTACATAAAGCACTTATGCACATCTTTTACATTGTCATGGGTGATGAAAGGATGTGTGATCCGTAAGGTGTGTAAATTCTGCACTTGTCCATATGCCTTGATGTGGTCTGTGTTTATGGTGATAGCAGTGACGTGGTTGCTACTCCAATTGCGCCAAACTGCGCCATGAGGTGAAACCTGCTACGTCCTGCTACATTTCAACAGAAATCGCATAATTTGCACTGAGCGTGAGCCAAGATGCCATTTTTGTGGTCTTTCAGAAAAAAAAGAGTGGTAGGTGCTCGAAATGTATAGTACTTAAGTTGCCATTGTGAAATTTTAGTGGTCATTGGAGCAGACATATGAGAGCTGTGTAGTTTTAAAAGTCTCTCAAGGCCGATAACTACATGTACTCAACAGAGATTATTCGATTGAGCTAATGGTAATGAGCAAGTAACTCGCAGTTGCTACCTAGCTCTTGATTGAGCTTACAATATTGTTCATGCCTAACCATCATTCATGCTACAACTTTGCCCATTGCGACCCGTCTTTCTCAGCTGCAAAGACATGCACACAGTGTCTTGTAAATGGCGACATCAGCCCTGAAGTGCGTTCCCTACCGTAAGCTTTTGCTTAGTGCAAAGAGATTGCAGCATACAGTATCATTACTGTAAGCAGCATGTTGTACGAGAGCTTGATGTACTGGCCCAGACAGCGATGGCGAGGAGGGCGAAAGCTGAAGTTGCCATGTATTGTGGCAAGCTCATACTATAAATACTAAATGTCTTGATGAAAATGTGAAGTTTATATACACAACTATATACTGCATGTCTAGACTCAATTCAGCTGTTAATTCTGCATGTTAACATGCTAAGTTTTCTGGCCGGTAGGGGGGACCCTGCCATACAGTACCAACTGCAGTGGAATCTCGTTGATACGTTTTTCCCAGGAACCGGAAAATAAAACGCATCATGCAAAAATCATATTAACCAAAGAGGTTAAAAAATGAGGAAAGTATACATACTTCACCAGCAACTCGCTTTTATTGAGCAGCATTGAAGTAGCTGGTCATTTGCACTGCACTTTCTTCTTTTAAATGACTAGGAGTAAATTCTTCTGAAAAGTGAAAAGTAAGCTGCAGTTTGCTCACTGAGCTCTGCATTCACGATGAAGCTGCGAAGTGCGTCCAAGTTTTCAAAGTGCGTCGCTTGCTGTTGAACACCGGTCGCCATGGCTCTCTCCGGCTTCTAAGGTGTCGTCGGCTCTGAAACGTGCAGATTGTGGCTTATTGCAATGCGGTTTGAGCTAGCACACCGAAGAATAAACGTAGGATTTCTAGATATATCGGTCAAGATCCACTTTCGCGGTCATATTATCCAATTTCGAGCAAAAATGTGATTGTACTAAAAGCATGACAATGCATTATTTCCAAGGAACGTTGGCCGGGAGTAAAAAGAACAGCATATTAGGCCAATAAACGTATTATGCAGAGTCGTATCAATCAGGTTCCATTGTATATACACTGTGAAATCCA
Source organism: Rhipicephalus sanguineus (assembly GCF_013339695.2). Classification (NCBI taxonomy): domain Eukaryota; kingdom Metazoa; phylum Arthropoda; class Arachnida; order Ixodida; family Ixodidae; genus Rhipicephalus; species Rhipicephalus sanguineus. The sequence continues at coordinate 261,821,947 of NC_051176.1, forward strand.
TCGTCAAGTCAGGTAAAAATATTTACTGAATGTTTCGGTGTCAGAAAATATCTAATAATCGATGAAATTACAAGTTTTTGTGAGACACCAATCTTTTATATAAAGATTGATTACATTTATTATAGTAAGCAGTACTTGTATGTACTTAAGAACATTTTGTTTTAGTTACATTATTTTACAAAATTGTGATAGTACTATTTGTCCTGACTTTCAAAAGATTTCACGCAGGGCACTAATGTTTTAATGCTATACAATGGTCGGAATTTATCAACAATTGCAGCCGCTGCAGTGGCCTGTGGAATTTCACTGGGAAAGCACAGTGACACACTATGGTGTATCTGTGCTGCTTCTCGACTTCGGCAAAAGTTCAAGTTAAAGAACTTGTCTAAATAAAATGCGAAAAGTTTTATTATGATAAATTTCTTTGAGCGCGGCGTCGGAATTAGGATACAATATACTACTTACTTATTAAACCCTCTATTTTATTAACTGTCAATGAACCAAAAGCCTAACGAGTCTGTCCATGAAGTGCGACAGCGTATACTTCACCACGCGACTCGAACACCAATTTTGCATTGAAAGTACAGACGTCATTGCAATAGTTGTTTCTGGTAGTTAAAAATATATGCGAGAAAAATTTGTGCAGCTTGAAGCATCAAGGAAAGCCGCGCTCAATAATAAATTAGAAGTGTATCACGAGGAAATGTCGGGCAGCCTGATGTCACGGATGTATATAAATTTAGGGCTGTTTGCAGGAAAGCAAGGAGCTGTGAGTTAATTTCACCTTTTAGGATATTAGTACACTTATGTGCACATATATTTATTTTGTTAGACGTGATAAAACTACTCCCGCTTAGCGACTTTAATAAAAGTTGTGCTCGTAAATCTGTGACAGGCAACTGCTCCAAAAGGCTGATTTGCTGCTCCAAAGTGAGGTTTTAGCTGCTCCAGAAGCTTCGCCAAAGTGGTTTCGGTCTGTCACTTAACTTTGATAGAAACATGCCATTTTTTTCTCACTGTAGTTATTTTGAAATTAGTCTACATTATCGTTGTCCATGTTCCTAAAAGAATGCATTCCATTCCTAGCGAGATTTATTTTTCCCCATAACATGGTAACATGGAAATGTTGAAAGAGTAGACAGAAAAAAAAAAAATATATATATATATATATATATATATATATATATATTATTGTTTGCAAAGGATTAGCTTTAGATATTGAAATGAGTACTAAACAATTAATTCTTGGAAGGCTGTGGGTGTAGGGCAGTTGATAATTCATCATTGGGGTAAAAGCACCTCCGTTGTTTTTATCGCAATGAAAAATTTTTCATTAAAGAAAGAATATATAGGGAAAAAGAGGGAAGCTGAATGATACAAGCTTTATTCATCAGGATTGGAGTTTTTTGTATTTACTAATACTAAATACCCGTGAGGACCTGCCATTTATAATTTTAGAAATTCGGTTTATATACTAGAAGGGGCCAAATTAGAAATTTTTCACGGCTCATCAAACCAGTCTGACATCACAAATCATGTTTGAATAAAGAGTGCAAGTGCTGTGTTACAAGCTGTAATAGCAGTCTTCAGGTGAGTTTAAAAACTTTGTAGAATACAGAAAGGATTGCTCCATGCACGGTAGCATCAACAGTGTATGAGGGAAAGAAACATTTATAAGCCACACATTTGTAATTTCTTGAATGATGCTACCACAGCTGCAGCACATCCACAAGCCTAAAAGAAAATAAACGTGAGGCACTATGTTGCACTGACTTTTTGCTGTGTCACGTGGCATGTGATGTGGGGGCATTACATAGTCTTCTCCCTTCCCTTGGCTCGTTTAGACGCTGCTGTGCTGTGGTTCTTTGTTGCTGCCAAACTGAGCTGGGTACCAGGTCACTATAAGTAGCTGGCTTTCTCATAAGCAACTGAAAGTATGCTCTGGATGGGATCATTATATGTCAACTTAACTCGGCCAGCATTTCGTAGCGATGCGTTATGCTCGATTCTGTGCTAGTCTCATCATCCATCACTCACAACCAGCTGATCCTGCTGATAATGTGGGTGGGTCATCACTCTGACCCCTGTTGAAACATGAAAAGCATGAAAAGGCATTACCATCAGAATAGGCATCGCTACAAAATACCGACTTTCTACTACCTTTGTGATGTTAGGAAAATTCATTCTCTGCATTTGGCACATGCAAGAGCGCTGTTGACAAACATTTTTATTGTGAGCTTAAATATTAAAAAATCGCAAGAATGTTCCACAGTAGTAGATAAATAAGGTGATTTTCATTTATTTATTTTTTTAGCATCTCGACTGAGGTTTACTGAAATGCTTATTGCAGCTGTGACATATAGCTTGAGGCAAAAGTACAACAACTATATGGTCACTTATGTACACATAACTGCTGTTAATGCTTTAATGTACAAAGCATGGTTCTGAAGCACATGCCTTTGTTTTACTTGCAACTTGCTAATGCAGGTTAAATATTTCCTTATCAGAATAAATGTGCACCAGTTTTCATTTAGTGATGACTATAATATGGAACGTTCAATCACAAAGCAAGACAAAATTTTTGCCAATGAGAGCAGCTGAAGAACCCTTATGCTGTGGGTATCGTACTGCTATCTTGCAATAGTTAAGCATAAGTTATTTATGAAGTATATTCAGAAAGTAAGGGCCATTTGATTATATTCAGTGTTGGAGGGTCGGAACAATGTTGTACTAATGCAGGGCCATGTATTGGATCCCTCTGCAGGCACTAAGGTTATTGTTGAGATCCAGTAGTTGTTAGCTTGTCAGTGAATGCAGACAATGTCCATCGAATTTGTCACTCCTGCCAGTTGCTGAGTGCGAGCTGTGATTCGATTTTTGTGTGTGAGAGGGTCATCAGCTGCCAAAATTCATCGAGAGTTGTCTAGTTTATGGACTTAGAGCAGTGAGTGAAGCAATGTTATACAATGACATCAAGGCTTCAAAAATGGCAGCACAAATGTGCATGATGAAGAGAAGAGTGCCAGGCCCAGTATACAGACCGATGAAATCGTTCAATAAGCAAGCCAAAAACTGTGATTTATTGATAGCTGAAGATTAGAGTTCTGAATGATATAGCAGTTCTTTTTGTTGGACACTCCACTATTCACTCGATGGCAACATAAAACCCCAGTTATTGCAAATTGTGTGTGCAAGGTGGATACCGAAAATGCTTATCGGCCAACACAGAAAGGAAAGAATGTCAACTGGATGACCGTTTTTGGACCACTGTCAACAAAACAGAGACAGCTTTTTTTTTCATGCTCTTACAGGCCACGAGATGTCGATATGCTGCACTAATGCAGAAATAAAAAGAAACGGTCAATTCAGTGGCGCCATTCTTCTTCACTGAAACATTAAAAAAATTTTAAGGCCCTTGTAGTCAACTGGCTCAATTCCCAGCCATGAATTTCAATGAATTTTAACGCAGATTGAATGAAGAAGTTGATGCAGTGTTATGAAAAGTGCTCAGAAATTAGTGCAATTATGAAGAAAAAGGAGAAGGTTTGTGCAAAACTAAAACAACCATAAAAATGCTTACTAACAAAAATATGTTTCTTTACAGCAAAACAGCCTTTACTTTATAAATGTCCCTCTTATAATCTTCTGAAATGAGTTCAAGAAATTAAATTTATTTCTTCTTTTTTCTTTTAGCAAAAGCCAGAAATTTCTTATGGTTGTAACATTTTTTCAAAAGCTAGCTTTCTTCAAAATAGATTGTGCGAGTAACCGCTTCCTTCTCTAAGGATTACAGTACTTGCTTTTATTTATTTCTTTTGCCTTCCATTTCTGATTTGACTTTCAAAAGCATCCATGGTCCATACATAGCCTTGAAATCTTTATTTTGTGCTTTGTTAAAAATGTTTTGTCATACTGATCAGGGAAAAGGTTAAAGGACCACCGAAAACAAAAATTTCAAACTCGAGATGTTTGTGTTCTTTGGTTCTCTTGTGTACATAGGCACCACTGACTAAGTTTTACGGGCTTTGAACATGGAATACTTTCACATTTGGAAGCAATATCAAATATGAAGCTTGTGCAGAGTCCACATAAGAACTCAGGCTCATATACACAACCTTGGTATTTATATTACCATTCATAATGAGATGTCCTAAGAAATGATAAACATTTGCTTTTAATTATTTAGGGCAACGTAGCAGTCACATCAGCAAACACCATGCCAGACATACATATAGAGTTGTGTTTGATGAAGGAGAGAAGTGTGTTTTTAAGGGATGGAAATATGGTGAGACGGGCCGTGTACTAGTAAATAGGAACACTATTGTTTACAGACAAAAATTACGTAACACAATACAAACACGGCACACAAGGAAGGTACACAAGGGACAAGCGCTTGTCCCTTGTATACCTTCCTTGTGTGCTGTGTTTGTATTGCGCCAAGTAATTTTTGTCAGTATACACCAACTAGGCCCCCAAAAAGTCCTATTATTGTTTATAGGCTATTATGCCAGAAAGCAAGCCATTTTTATTGAATGAGAAGAATTATTGAACAGGAATTGTGCACCACACAGCTCCTGTGCATCAACTGCAGCTATCCTTCAGAAAAATTATTCATCGCACATCAATTGTTCAGTCTTTCTTGGATCTCCAATAAGTGTTGTTATCATTTATATATGTATTTCGAAGAAATGAATGTTCGACAACTCCAAACTGTTAGTTACTGAATAGAATACGAATGGAAGAGCATGGACTCTTTGATTCCTATTCAAGTTTTCTAATATTCGCGCAGCACTAGCTTTAAAGTAAGCAGTGGAGCTCATCTGAGTTGACAGCACTTTGCGACATCATCAATATGACGTGAGCACCCTGTCATGATGGCGCGTACAGTAAAACCTCGTTAATTCGAAGGCCTCGGGACCGAGAAAAATATCCCAATTAAGCGGGATTCCCAATTATCCGAAACAACGCGAAATCAAAGAAATCAGCCAGAAAACGTGATGTACGGAAGTCACACCTTTATTGTGGCAAGTCAGCCTACTTGGAGAAAAATTCCTCCATGCGTGACTGACGTGTTCGGTAGTTCCCAGCACTGAAAGTCATATTTTCCAGCCTGTCAATGAGGCGCAGCATCTCAGCCTCGCCGCCGTTGCACTCGACGAAGCTGCGCACAACACTCAAGGCATCGATGACATCCGCCAAAGGGGGTGCTCAGGAGGGCTCGTCATCGCTGTCAACATTAGAGGCCGAATCGGTCGATCTCGCAGCTATCTCGCTGTCGATGTCGGCGTAACACGTCTGCACTGTGCACTCGACATTTGCGTACTCGGAGAATCCGATTGGAGTGCACTCCTCGTCCGCGTGCAAAGCCTCATATCGAGCGCAGAGAGTCTCCCCTTCTTCATCAAATGGGCAAGTGACAGCGGTGACAGCAAACTCAGCGGAGGTTGCCTCTTCTTTCACAAAACCGGCGTGCTCAAAACACCGTCGAATAATGGTGGCCTCCACCTGCCTCCATGCGTGAACAATGAGGCAAATACCACCGAGGAGGTCAATGTTATACTCCTTTCCGTTGTCATAGCAAAGGAGCATTCGCTTCAACAGATTGTAGCGATATATTTTCCTGGTATGGTGTATGACGCCCTGGTCCATCGGCTGCGATAGCGACGTCGTGTTCGGGGGTAGAAAGACCAGCCTGATTGCCTGCAGGTTCTGAATGTCGCCGTGAGCTGGGCAATTATCGACGACGAACAAAACGCTGCGCCCTGCGGCCGCAAACTTGCGGTCAAGGTGCCGCACGTATTCTTCAAAGAGTGCCAAGCTTTCTTGTTGTTTTTATAGATCAGGTCATCCTTGGATGGCAGTCGTGCATTTTTGAAACAACGAGGCTTTTCTGTCTTCCCAATAACAAGCAGTGGCAGCTTGTGCTCACCGCACGTGCTTGCACCAAACAAAACAGTGATTCTATCTTTGTTCTGTTTCCGCCCCTTAATGTCTGCCTCCTTCAAAGCGAACGTCTTCGTAGGCAACATTTTGTAGAACAGAGCAGCTTCATCAAGGTTGTAAACATCTGCTGCTTCGTACTTGGCGAGTAGTGGAGCCAAGGTGTGTTGCTTCCAGCCGTCGACAACAGACTGATCCGCGCTGCCACTCTCGCCACAAACAGTCACGAATGTCAGGTTGTTGCGCTCCTTAAATCGGCAAAACCATCCATTGCTGCATTTAAACTCAGAATGTCCAAGTTGCAGCGCCAGCTGGTTGGCCTTCTCACGCAATATGGTCCCATTCACAGGAAGGTGTGCTGCGTTGGCTTTCTGCAGCCACTCGATCAGAGCTGCTTCAACGTCGGCGTACGTAGGCGGGCGTACTCGTGTACGCTTTGACGAGTGCGTCTTGCTGTAAGCATCGAGAATTTTCTCCTTATTCTTGATGATGCTGCACAGCGTTGACAGAGGCACGTGGTGCTTTTCGGCGAGAGCCGTTTTCGACGCCGTCGACTTGCTGGCCTCTTCAATTAAACACACCTTTTCGTGCAGGGACAAGCTCTTGTACTTCGGCATCTTCCTTCCAAGCACACCTCAATCAACTAATTCACAGGGAAGACACTCAAGCGGAGACAGGAGACAAATGGAGCAGTCGCACGGAATCGCACAATGCTCGCCAGCCGACATCCAAATGGCACAAAGACTCCACAAAACATTCACTTCGCTAGAGTGGCTAACATCGCTGTTGAGATGATGATGATCATGATCGCAACCGCACGCATCGCCGCCTGGCAATTGCTAAAACATGGCGTCTACGACGTATTTCCGGTAAAAAAAAAACATGGCCTTCGAGATCCGTACATCAAAAAAAAAAAATGCATGTTTTAGTTACAGCCTCCGAGATTCGCAACACCCTTTGCATATCTTGGAAGTCGCGGCCAAGTGTGCCAATTAACCGGGAAGTCGCAGACTGGCCGCACCAATTATCCGGTTAAATTTACATGTAAAAATTTGGGACCGCGCAAATAATACAAATTATCCGGGATTCCCAATTAACCGAGTACAAATTACCGAGGTTTTACTGTATTGTGCACGGGGCAACAATGCCCATTAAAGCAATGAGATGGTACCATAGCAGCCATATTGTTTCACTCCTTCCTGCACAGAGGATTCCATTTCAGCAAATGCACTCAACGTCACCAAAGATTGAGCACAAATGATCTGATTATCATGTGCGACCGCCACATTGCATCGCTAATTTCTTACAACATCAAGTACTTGTTTTGCAGAAATGCCAGAATTGATCATAATTAATAGTGTTCACAATAATTATGTCACGGGGCATTTAAGGTTTAGGTCTGGATTACCAAGGATGTCAGTGGTCCTTTAAAGCAGCCCTGCAACACTTTTTCAAGTAACCATCGAATGGCTATTGCCTCACGAATTGACCACCACAAAAATTTTTTGAACCCGTCAAATACAAGCGGAGTTACAGAGATTTGTCGCACGCTGTAATTGCTTTGTCTCTTCTCTCATACCGACGAATGCACTGGAAGCTAAGCAGGGAGGAATGGCATGGGGGAAAGAAGTCACGTCATGCACGCGTCATGACCTTGAGCACTTTTTCTTTTTTCTTTGAACGCGTGGCTAACCTTCAGTGAGATCGCGAGCGCGCGTGTGGCACGTGGAAACCTTCCGTAGCGGGCGCAGTAACTATGCAGCCAGCGATGCTCAGATCAGCCAATGGCTGTGAATTTGGGTATATATGGCACAGTCATTTGAGTATATGGCATCATTTGTAGAGAGAAGAGGGAGCAATTTTTAGCTGACTTTGAGAATTAATTGTAAATTCCAGTCCTTGTGCTGTGCTATAATGTTTGGCTCACATGTTCTGAGGAGCCTCGACTACTGATCGGCAGCGTTTTCTGGCCATGCTGAGAAAGTGTTGCAGGGCCCCTTTAAGCACTAAGCATACTTTTTCCCTCTGCCTTTATATTGGTAATGTGACTACAAGTTGCTGCAGCATCAAGGTCCTGTTCTCTCATGCACTTAGGAATGACACCATCACCTGCAAGGGCCCCTGATCACCAAAGAACTAGACTCGATTCGATCAGCATGGCTGGCATCACCTCGGCCAGCCGTTCGGTCTCCCAGTCATCCTTGGACACTGATGATGCAGTTCAGGTTCCCGTGGCAGCCAATGCAGCCTTAAGCCTGGGCACTTCTGCCTGTGGAGGAAGCCTTAGCAACTTGCTCTTTTCTGAAAATACTGTGTTACCAGCATCCACACCTGGAGAGTTGCTCATAGAGCACCACTCAGATTCGTACAAGGAGAGCCCACGGGAAGCTCGGCCGCATGTCAGAGCCCTGCCACCCCTTGCCAAACGTGTAATAGCTCCACCTGCTACTACTGCTGCCACAACAGCATCCAGTGCTGATGCCGAGGGTGAGGTGTTTACCCTGTCATCTCGATTGCCTGAAACAGCAGATGGTGATCTCCAGCGCTGGGCTGTCAGGTCAGCTTCCATTCCTTGTGGTAAAACGTTTGAAGTGTCTGCTGATGTTGTTACAGAGCCCCGGTGATCTTAGGTCACTCAGGAAAATGCTGAAGGGTCGCTGTCACTTTCTTGTTTCCATTCTTGTCAGCTGCTTCTTTGAACATACGGCTGAAGAGGCACATGTTGCATCCAGCCTAGTCTTACGGCTGGCATTGTTGTACACCTTCCACATAACTGTAACGTGTTTAATGTATTGTATTGTACAACGCAGGATGTGTGAACTGGCTTACGCAAATTCATTTGCTCCTGTTTAACTCCTTTGCATCACAATTATTTTGCGCACAATTGCTGTTTGTTTCATGGTGTTAAACACCGTACAAGTAATGCCGTTTTGATGTCTGTGCATACTTTACATGTGAAACTTCCTTTGGACATGAGTATATGTATTTGTGTGTGTGTTTGTCTGAATTTCATACTCTTGGTGTACACCAAGAAAATTATTTAGAAGCAATGTTTTAAAATAAGTACAAGGTAAATCTGTCTTCTTGATTCAGTCTTATTTGTTAATATGCCAAATTGGTAGTGTCAGTATGAAGCTCATTCATAGTCAGGTCATACAGTAGCCATTACTGCAGTTAGCACTGTCACATTAGGCTGAGAATGACAGGATAATATCTCACCACAATTTATAGTCTTATAGTGATCTTAGTTTTAATCATTGTAGTCCGTAAACAGTTTGAATGAAACAGACTTGTGAACACTGCCGGGTTTGCTTTATTTTTTTTCTACGGTTGGGGAGGTAGCCATAGCTAGTATTAGATTTGTTTTCTTTTCTTTTCCTTTGCACTGAAGCCTCACTTAAACAAGCGTTTGCAGTTCACTGAAAACTACCATTGCACGTATCATTTGTTTTGCCTCACATTTCACAAACTCTCCTGTGTTTTGGTCTATTACTTAAAATGCTTGCACCTAAACGTAGGTGTGGAAATTCCAGATACAGGATGCATGACATAACCCATAGTTACTGCATTCTAAGCACAAAATAAAATATTGTATGCATCCGTGATTGCATTGCCTTAAATGTTTTCTGTTGTTTAAATCACATTTATAAGGTTGTTGAAGTAGCATGGTAGGGTTTCAGACTGTAGCTTAAATTCATTGCAAGACATTTTCTTACCACATACCCTCTTTGTTTGTACAGTTGAAGTATGCAGGTTTGTGAAGCTTGTTAAGTGAAGTTTCAATGCATTAAGGATAAGGAGTATTATAGAGCAGTGGTTTGTAAGGCTTTTATGTGCTGGAGTTCAAAGGTGCACCTGCAGTTGAGCCTTTTAAAATACTTAACTGTAAAAGAACAACATGCCCAATGGTGGTTCAAAGGAACATGTTTTACTGCAACAGTGGCTGCATATATAGCTTTATTTATATGTGTGTGTGTGTTTATAAACCATGCACATTATTGTACATGTGTCAAAGGTGGGGCACAATGCATAAAGATGCATTTTATACTATGTGCCTGCCCTCATGTAGTGACGTAATATAGTAAGTAGTTTTGACGTAGTGGACTTGCATTGTTCTGTCTTTTTTTTTTTTCAATCACTACTTGCTGTTTCGTAAAGTAACTCTCTCAGACAAGTTGTGCTTCGTGGGCTGTTATGGAAACGTTCCCATTTTAACTCATGCTATGAATTTATATTTTTTACTGTGCATATCAAGTTCTCTGCTCATGTTCATCGTACACTTTGTGCCAGCATCACTTCAGGTAAATAGAAGTTGCAGTCAGCAACATATATCTTCCATCATGTTAACTTATTCCAAGTGTGTCATAATGTTTAAGAATTGTGTAATTTAGGAAAAAGTTAACTGCTGCCTAAAAGTCACATTTTATTGCAACCATTGCTCGTATTACAAAAAGAAAGTTGGCTCTGAAAGTCACATATCATTTGTGGTCTGAGCCATTGAAGCTGCAAATGTATGGTGTAGTAATAATGTTTGATCTTTTTTCAATAAAAAAGTATATTTTGTTACCTAAATATTGGGCAGTTAACTTTATGTAGTTACTTTATGTAGTTACTTTTTTAGTTAGTCTAGCAGTAGTATTTGTATTCTCTAAAGTCCTATAGCTGTGAAAGTTCCCATAATGAAGGTGTTGTTTCACTTTACATAATTTTTAAGTTCAGCTTTACATATTTCTTTCGGTGCTTGTTTAAAAGTGCTGAACTTAGTGATCTGTTAATTTTTAAAAAGTGAGCTTCCACAGTAAATATCAGCTCTTGGTTTTTGTTGTAAAATATATGCGAAACGCTTTGTTCGTTGTTCATGTAGAATGTTTTAAGCAACAAAAGTTCCCGGGCCACGAAATTTTAGAAACATATATGTATTTAAGCATAATGTGGTCACAGCCCAGAATTCAACTGTACATAGCAGTGGTACCAAAAGCAACTGAAAACAACAGTGCCTATTAGTCATGGCTCATTTTACAGTGCAGAAAAATTTTCACAGGACGTCATAATCAGTAAACTTTTGTCAACAATAGTGCATATTTTCATGGAAGTGAATTCAAAGCATTCTATCTGGTGTCTCAAATTGGTGTGTTTGGGATTCTTTGGAAGCTACATCTTCCCAGTGTTCATGTGATCAGGGCTAGGTCGTTATGTATGTTCAATGTGACTGCAGTTTAACTCGCCATGAGCAATGCTCCCGCTATTCATGGATAACAGACACACGACCAGTTGTATATGTATATAGTATATATGTGTGCTGAAGACAGTGGCCCAACATCTTTTTTTCCGTTGCACTGCATTTGCACTTACGGTGTCTCACTGTTTCAAATTTCTTGTAAGACGTCTGTCTGTTGCATGTCAGCTAAGTCTAGTTTTGATGGACTGCATGTGTACTGCATATATTCAGACGTATGCCATGCCTTCACATGCTGAAATGTTAGATTTGCTCAGAACCAACGTGTTCATTAATAGACGCGTTGAATATTGTTGATCTTGTTGTTTTCTATCCATAGTGGGTGTGCGTATAGAATGTGTCCACTGTTGAAGTCGTACAGCTTATTCTCATAGCTCTATTTTGCTGAAACAGGTTCTCAGGCTTATATAATTTAACAGAGACATGAGAAATATTTAGAAAATATATAAAAGTGCTTTTGTCTGCTCAGGCATGCCAGTGCTACAATATATTTACAAGCTTTACAAACTCAACTGCCCATTCTTAAATGACATTTCACTTTCAGTGGCTTTAGTTTGAGATGGTTTAATCATTGTGATTCATGACAGTGCTGTGTTGTTTAGCGATATTCACTTACACATAGCATAAATATATTTTTTGTATAGATGGTGATATTTTTTAGTTATTCTTCATGAAGGAAAGGTAGCGGCCTTTGACAAATATCTGATCTTAGTTTTGAGACAATGTGGGTAGCCATATTTTTGGATGCCATTTATTGCCTCTCTGCGCTTCACTAATGTTGTGTAATGGCACGGCACCAGCGTTAAATAAAAAGTAATGTTTGCATGCTGAAAAACTCCTGTCCTGTCTTTATTTGAAATGTGCTGACTCATATGTGAAACACCAGCATAGTGATCAGACTATTATTTAATGGATGTTCTTTAGCAGGGGCGTAGCTAGAAATTTTTTTTGGGCGGGGGGGTTCAACCATACTTTATGTATGTTCATGCGTGCGTTTGCATATGTGCATGTGTATTACATACATTCAAAATTGAAAAATAATAGGGAGGGGGGTCCACTACAACGCTAATTTAGGCTATAAGCATGACATCGCTGATATTTTTCTAGTTTGGGCTAGCTGTAAAGAATTTACCACGTGGGAAAGACCCATGGTGACTACATGCCATGGGTGATCAAGTTCTGCTACACAGAACGAAGCGCCAGGCGTGGTTGCCGGCTGCGTTGCCAGCTGCGGCAGCCATGTTCCCATTCAAAGTTTCATAGGCGTATCCAGGGGAAGTTCGGGGTGTTCAACCCGCCTACTCCGAAAATTTTCAGTTTGCATGTGTGTAACACGCACAAACACACGCACACAGACACACATATAGAAGGGTAGGACTCCCCCAATCAAATCCTCGCTACGCACCTGACTGGAACGGAATGAAGACTCTCCCGAAAACCTGCAAAAGGCTATTGTAAATTTTAGGAGCGAATCGGCAAAAGCGACAAAGTGAAAACCGAACGTAAGGAATAAGTAGCTGCTTCTCCAGCTGCTGACATGTACAATACAACCTCGCTGATGCGATGTTCCCGGTAACTGGCAAATAAAACGTATTATTCGAAAATTGTATTACCGAGGTAAGCTCCAAAAAGTATGAAAATAGGTGTGCTTGGTGACAAGCACAATAGCAAAAGTTAGTGTAGTGTCCAGTAACACTGTTTCGCATAACACTTTATACGGAACAGCGTCACTCGAAGCCACACGAACTGCGGGAGTTAGACTGCTGCACCGCCTATCTGCTATGTGGCAGTGACTCTCTGCTCTACTGGCGGCGATTTCCTCGCGCTGCTGTCGCGGAATCTGCACGTCTGCGGGTGTAACACGTTATGGGTCGTTGGAATGTTATTTAAGCTGCTACATTCGCATATAAAAGTGCGAGTTTTAGAAATGCCACTGGAAGTCCACTTGTGCTGTCGCAGTATTCAGTTTTAGGCGAAAACGCAATCGCATTAACCTTATGAGAATACGTTACTCCTCTTGGAAGTTGGTGGGAAAGGAAGTGATTTTTTTTTTTTTTTTTGCGAGTACCTTTCCTAGTGAAGCCGCGGGCTTCACTAGGAAAGGTACTCGCAATATTTACTCCCCTATTGCAATTAATAACGCTTCGTTTGGTGTAAATTCCAGATTCCAGAGACGGGACTGGTCTCAAGCATTTTTTTCGTGAGGTAGGCAGGATCGACGTCCACATATGAGTCATTCTGGAGATCAGAATCCATATGTTTCTTGCATGCTGACGTAAAATTCATTTAAAAAATAATTCGTACATGAGATATGGGATATGCGTGCATTGAAATGCCAGCGTTAGATGACAGTTTTTTTCACTCCCCCCCCCCTACCTTTTTCACTGTCCCGGCCTTTGCGGGACTAAATTTCGTGACTGCGGCCCGCTAGCTGAGGTGAGCTTGAGACCCTTGTTCTAGGGAATAAACTTTCGACATAGTGCGCACTGTAAAGTTCAGTAATGTAGACAATTATATTTTCCGTTCGTTGTAACCTATTCCACATCGAGGTGTGCAGGCGGTTTGTAAGAAAGTTGAGCTAGTTGTTAGGGACATGAAAAATGGTAAGGCAATGACATGCAGACAAGGACACAGGAGAAGAGAACGAACTCACGCACAGTTTTCAACTACAAGAGCGTTGACGTCAGAATTTCGGTCCAAGTAGCATGATGTCATGAAACACAGCGCAGTGGGCTGTATGGAAGGTACTTGTTTAGCCCAGTGGGTGAGACACTCGGTTTCTGAGCGCAGGGTCATAGGAAACTCATAACAGCTAAACTTTTTCTTTTCGAATTCTGTTTTTTTTTATAGATTTTGTTTTTCTGTACAGTGATTGTAGAGGCGAATTTATAACGCAAGCGGGAGTTGTGTTATCCGAGGTCAAGGGATGCTCGGGTGACAGAGGCTTGCGAGGGTGACGTGACGCAGACGCAATGCCGTCTCCCCTCGCACGACACCTTGTGCGCAAGCGCATCCGAAAGTGTTCCCTTTCCTCCGCTGTGCTCCGTCGAGGCGCGCACATACCGGACGTCGCAGCCAATGCAGTGAGAGTAGGTGCCGTGCCTTTTCGCTGGGGCTGATGTGGGCTTTTTCGTTCAAGGATCTATTTGATGCTTTCGCGTAAAGAATAATAATAAAAAAAAAACGCCAGCCATTCGCACTAATGCAGACGCTTTGCAGCTTTTCACGTCTACCGACTTCTGTGACCGTCTTATGCATTCTGTTGCACGCGCAGCGTTCATTTATCTTTTTCTGTTTCTATTCCCTTATCCCCATTGCGACAACTAAGTGTCTGAAATATTTTGGAAGGAACGTTTGCATCTATTCTGACTACTGACGGCCAGTGGCATACCAGTTCGCGAGTCGGGGGGCAAACCTCCCTCACTCCGTCGGCCGTGTATATAGAGAGCTAGAGAGAGAAAGCTACATTAGCACTCAATTGTTTGTATACACAGAGAGAATTTGCTTAGCACTGTTTAATAACATTATAAAAAAGTGCAATTTTTATACAGCACACGCTGCGACAACCATACATATGCGTGTTATGCAGGTAATGGTATAGACCTTTTCACAGACGGCTCCCTGGGCGCCGCCATGATCCTCTCTGGGCTGCGCTAAATAGGCGTGACACCCCCCCCCCCCCAAATGCAGTGCCGAGGCTGTGACGTACTCCCGCGCGCAGCCCAGCATGGCGGCGTTTTTTCTCTTCTGTGAAAAGGTCAAGCAACACATTTTATACGTTAACCACACAACTTTATGCATGACTACAGTTATGTCGATGGCAGCCTTCCCAGTAGTATGGATTTGTATAATTTAACGAAATTTCGTTATGTCTAAAAGCTGCTCACTAATAATTGCTTTTAATATAGGTAGTAATAACTGCACCTTTTACTTTTCCTAAAGAGTACTGCACTTTCTTGTAAATATTCAGGTTTACGTAAATTGCCTATATTTTGTCTTGTTTTCTCCTAGTTGAAATAGTGTATCTAGCGCGTGGTTATTATGATTGCTGTTATTGCATTACTATGATTAATAACTTGTCAACGACAAGTATTGTTTTAAAAATTAAGAATTTGTGGTATTAGACGAGTTGCACATTGTTTAAAAGCATTGTATTTGGATTTGCAACCTTTCTTGGAGGGCCCTCCGGCACCTTCAAGGGAATACACCAGTGCAAATGATGTAACCATAAATTTTCTTTGAAAAAGCAATGTGGGTGATTGTAACGTTAAGCTACCTCGCATTGTCTCCTTTTCCGTTGGTCATTAGCTGTTTACGATCGGTGGAAGTTTTCTGGGTCATGTACACAGCACCTGCTTGTAACGCGATGCAACAAATGGTGCGAAAATGATTCATCGCTTGATGACCAATTATGCACGACTACATAAAAAGATAAGAGAATAAACAATTTATTTTCCATACAGCATACCGGGGGGGGGGGGTCTCTGCACCCCCTCCCCCCCGGTAGATACGCCTACGCTGACGGCAGGAATACAGACAGACAGACAACGAACTTTATTAGATCCTGAGCAGTTACTAACAGGACCCCCTAACGGGAGGCCGTTGTAACTAGTTGTAACCGCTGGCCGCGCCCACGTAGAGGACAGAACGCCGTCCATACAGTTTTTTTTTTTTTTTTTTAGTACGGAGCACTTTATTGGTCTGGGCTGTCGTATGCTGTCGTCGTCTCATGTAGCTTGGTGTAACGCTGGCAAAACCACGTATAGCGTAGCCATCTGTAGCATATTGAATGCGCTCTCGCGCCAAGGAGAAGTTTTCTTCCTCTTGTTCTTGGAGCGCCTTGATGATGATATCAAGTTCGGAGCACTTTAAGGGCCCGGGCTGTCGTATGCTGTCGTCGCTTGGCGTAACGCAGGCAAAACCACGTATAAAAATAGAAAAAAAAAGAGGAAGCAAGACAAAAATAGAGAGGAAAAGAAAATGAAAAAATGGGAAGAAAAATAGAAATAAAGAGAGAGAAAAAAACTGGAAAAGAGAACAAGAAAGAAAGAGGGGAGGAAAGGAAGGCTGCCCAGCTCCGCACTTCCTTCAGGCTTGGCACCACTATAGTGCGAAGCTGCCTTATTATTTTTTTAAAGACAATACAGCATTCATTTTTTATGAAAATGCTATGATAGTCAGGCACCTATCGTCCTCACAATAACTACGCAGTATGGATATTGTAAAGTTTCATTCAATTTTAATAAATTTGATTGTGGGTGGAATTTTTGCCAAAAAGATAAGCCTACACCCTTTGGAAGTCTTATTGTTTGGATTCTTTAAAGCATCATTCCATTTTAATGAATTTGATTGTGGATGGAATTTTCGCCAACAAAGTAAGCCTATATCCTTTGGGAATCTTGTAATTTAGATTTTGAACGTTTCATATCCCATTTTAATAAATTTAATTGTAGGTGGAATTTTTGCCAATGAGGTAAGCCTTTGGAAATCTTGTAGTTTCGATTTTTCAAGGTTTTATCCCATTTCAGTAAATTCGATTGTAGGTGTATTTATGACTGGAAATATATTTGTCTTTGAAAGTTCCATACAGTTTTAATAGTCTATTCTGGGTTCACTTCGGATAGTGCTTTGCGGCTTCCGAACATTTCGTAACATTCTAATAAAATTAGGGCACTTTAGCAGTGAAGGTAATAGGGTACCGTTTACGCTAGGGTATTACCGATCCGTTTTAAATGTGCCACAATATGCGTGCGGTAACATGCAGTGGCTGAAAACTCACAGGGTCCCCTTTGCATTCGCCTAAGACGACTCGAAGCCGAAAGCCGTCGTCGTCTTTCTCTTCTCAGTCTATGTATTGACTCTCCCCCTGCTCCTCAGAGAACTTTCTGCATCTAACTTGGTTTTGCACTGCCTCCGTGATCGGCCCACATTTTACCAAGCGACGATTTCATGTGGTGACGTCACAAATTTAGGCGATCTGTGACGTGACGATGACGTCATATCGTGGCGATTTTTTGCATCACTCGTGTTGACGCCGACGCCGCGGGACGACGCCGACGGTCAATTTTCCCGTTTGATGAGGCACCTAGGGTTTTCGCCTTAATAAAGGTCTTGCAGATGCCCCGACCGCGACGGTACGGCATTTCCGTGCTTACCATACGGCAAACCGGCATTGCTAAAACACCCTATTGATAGTGCGTGCTTCTCTGTCGAAATAATGCGAGCATATTCGTCTGTAAAAACTCGTGAAATCTTGCATATTTCGGTTTCGGAACTTCTTATCACGTTTTCATAAAATTAGGTATGGGTGCCATTTTAACACCATGCAATGGCGAGCATATGGTCTTTTGAAAAGCTAGGATCCCAGACTAGCACAGCAAGGTTGAACATATATAGTTTGGCCATACGACGGGAAACGACCGCACAAAATTTACCGCTACGTGCGTTAACAAAGATCCTGCACTGGTTCACGACTGGTTGCGCCGGAATTGGCATATAGCTGGCGTTGCCGTTAATAAAGATTTAACGTCCCCTTTTCCCAATCGCTATGCGCGTGGCGTAAATCCAGCATTATTACAAGGGCGGACACACATCTTGCCAAGGTGGCCATCTTGTTTTTACAAATATAGGTTTAATTTTTATTATGTGAAAATTAAATCATGCCTTGAAAATAAAAATAAAAAGTGAGCATAGGCATCAGCACCAGGTCAGGGAGCTTATATAACCTAACAGC
The DNA here is from genome assembly GCF_013339695.2 of Rhipicephalus sanguineus. Taxonomy (NCBI): domain Eukaryota; kingdom Metazoa; phylum Arthropoda; class Arachnida; order Ixodida; family Ixodidae; genus Rhipicephalus; species Rhipicephalus sanguineus. The sequence goes on from NC_051176.1 coordinate 261,839,856, forward strand.
ATGAGCAGCCAATAGTAGAAAGCTACGTTGGTGAAGTTAGTTTCTGCGTCTTAGGTGTGCTCTAGCATATTTCTAGTTAATATATCCCTCAGGTTAAACGATCAAGTGAAAATGCTAGCCCGCTCATGTTATTACGCGCAAAGGTACAGCTTTTCTTTAGCTTCAACTCGAGATCCGCTCCCCGTCGTCGCGTATACCTGATAGCCTCCCACGACAACTTGCTTGTAAAGCATATTTATGTTTCCCGGCGATTTTTTTCAAATTAACATAACCATAGTCCAGCAATCGGACTCACTCTTCATCATCAATAGACTTCCAGGAAACCGTCGACATAAAAACTAGATAAATGGTAGATGGTCGGGCATTCTTCATTTACATTGCATATTAAAGCCAAGTATAATAAAAAAATTGCAGCACGTCAGAAGTAACCCGTAACACTTAAGAAACATCATGCTCTACAGTGCCTTTCGAAACGGAAATGACTTTTGTGCTTCGTTTCTGCTCCTTGGGAGGACTTCAGGTTTCATTGTAGGTTTTTTTAGGAGAGTGTGAAAGATTCAATAGTCAAGCAATTCAAATATGATGCTCGAAATCTAAATCTCAAGGGGGGACACTTGCAAGGTGTGTCCCCCTCAGCCTGAACACAAGCGGGGTCAGGACCCCCCTGACCTCCCATGATTTACGCCACTGGCTATGCGATTCTCTTCTAAGTGAACATTACGGCTCCTTCGGAGTATTGCTGTTAATCTCTAAATAATCTTTCGAAAAGAAACACAGAAAAAAATTATGCGTGGCTTTAATCGACTTAACGTCAATCCCGGCCGCGGCGGCCGCATTTTTCGATGGTGGCGAAAAAAATGCCCCCACCTCCCCGAAGGGAATCGTGAGGAAATGCGAATGCATTTCTTGCGCCGAGAGTACACGGCGTAGTAATTTTAATGGTGTAAAGCTGGACACCGACGCGCTCGAGTGTCTCCCTTTTGGGCGCCTCTTTCAACGAACGCTCCCTACGTGCGTTCGTAATCACCTTAGGGATGTTGCCACCGCCTTCAATGCAGCACAAACGCGTTTAGAATGCGCTGTTTTCAGGCTGTGCCAAGGCAGCACAAACGCTACAAACGCGTTTCAAACGCACTGCATTGAGGCGGTGGCGCAGGGAGGAGAGAGAGCGAACGGCGAGAGAAGGAGCGGCGAAGCACTGCACCTACCCCCTCCTACACTCTCTCCACACACGCGGGAGCTCCGCCGAGCTCCCGCGATGCGAGCGCCCTCACACGCCAGAGCGCGCTCCTCCTCTCCACTCACTCTCGCTACTCCGCCCGCACCACCTGCTCCGGTTGCTAGGGGCGAGGATAAGCGCGCGCGCCCGTAGCTGTTGCTATAGGAGAGGGAGTGAGAGCGGAGAGGCGCGCAGACACCGACCGACGCCTGACATAGCCCGACTAAGAAATGCATTCGCATTTAAAATGCCTGAGGCCCACGGAGGAAGGTGCTGAGGCCCGTGTACTCACATTTAGGTGCACGTTAAAGAACCCCAGGCGGTCAAAATTTCTGGAGCCCTCCACTACGGCGTCCCTCATAGTCATATCGTGGTTTTGGGACGTAAAACCCCAACAAATTAATTATTAACTGACTTAACGTCAAAAAGGCCAACGTACAACGGAGCTGAGGGGAAGCCTCAGCGATGAAATGCGAAGTGATGCAAAACTAGGTGAAGATGGGCATGGCTTAGCACTGAAGGAACCTCCTCTTCGTTTGACCACCCGTATGTCTCCAACCTCCAACTTCTCACCCTCACTTCCCTTTCCCACCCATTGCTATACTATACTATACGTGTCTATGCTGTGCTTTACCCTCTCCCCTCCTTATTTCTCTCCTCACCCTCACATCACTTCTCACGCTCACTTCCCTTTCGCACCACTTTGCTATATTATACTATACATGACTATGCCATGCTTTACCCTCTCTTCCGCCCCCTCCTCACCCCCACGTCACTCCTGCTCACCCTCTATTCCCTTTCCCACCCCTTGCTATACTATACATCGCTATGTTTTTAAGATCTCCACTCACCCTCACTTTCCTTTTTCTCCGCCTTGCTATGCTTTGCCCTCCCCCCTCCTACTTTCCATCCGCCTCACTTCCCTTTCCCACACCTTACTATACTACACATGGCTATGCTATGCTTTTATAATCTCCCCTCCTCCAAACCCTCACATCGCTCCTCCTCACCCTCACTTCCCTTTCCCACCTTCTTGCTATGCTGTACTATACATGGACATGCTTCATTCTCTTCCCTCCTCCTCACCCTCCTTCGCCAGGCAGCGGACGATACTCGTCCCGTTTGAGCTCGCCTTTAACAGCTCCGCCGTAAAAATCATTTTCTCGTACGTTTAGGAAAATTGATAACAGTTCAACATTTCTATGCCAGGCAGATTGCCTACGAGAAGGCATGTGTTTAGAAAATGTCAATGGGGTAAGGTTTATTGGCACGTAACAAACAGCCACAGTGAATACGGAAGAAGAGTATACGTATATACGTGGTTTGTATACGTATGGCTGGATCTCATCTTTGAGTATTTCCTCAAGCAAATCTTCTGATGGTGTGCAGGGCCACGACCGCTTGCGTTAGAGCAGTGTCCCCTTCACGCGCCGGCTCGTGACTTTGCTTGCTGTTCACTGAAAACGACTCGCACACCATCAGGGACGTTGACTGAAAAAAACATGACTTGAAAGCTCGCGTCGGCTTGCGATTGATTCATTGCCACTCCTCCTGCCAGACGTATAGCGACTATTGCAATTGTAGAGTGATCTCCCAACGTCTTACAGTGACAGGATCCTGTCTACCTGACGCTGTGTTAGTTGGTAGCTGACGTTTCAGGACGTCCTTGGGCTGGCGGGCGCCCATCATGGCAAGCCAGCCACCGAAGAAGGCGTTAGCCTTCGATGTCGTTGTCCCTGAGGGGGCAAGTCCCGAAGACGTCGTTGACGCGACGTCTTCAATAGTAGGAATCGAAGAAGTATACTGCGTTCAACACTTCGGAGGCCGGAACTACCAAGTTACCGTCAACAGTGAAGCCGCTCTGGCTCAAATCGTGGACGCGTCGCACCTCAACATCCGAGGAGAACGCGTCGCCATTGTGCCCCTGGGCCCTCAAGTAACACAGGTCACCGTTCTCTTTCTGCCGTGCCGCGTCCCCAGTGAGGCCCTCGCCCAGGCGTTGTCTCCTTACGGGAAGGTGCTCCATATTACCAGAGGACTTATGGGGTCGCGCCCGACCGTGACCACTGGAACGCGGTACGTCCGCATGGAAATGAAATCGTCGTCCCCTGTGCCAAACTACCTGAGGGTGGCAGGTCACCGAGTGACCTGTGACTACAAAGGTATTCAGCGCGTGTGTCGACGTTGTGGAGAAAGTGGCCACTTCAGGATGAACTGCACGGCGCCGTTTTGCGGGAGGTGCGGCACCTATGGCCACGACGGAAAGGGCTGCTCCCTTCCGTGCCGTCGTTGTGGAGACCCCCATGCTACCGTCGCCTGCACCATCCGAAGATCGTACTCAGAGGCAGCCTCTAAGGACTTTCCGCCGCTTCAACCCGAGACGCCAGCTACGGACAAAGGCGAGGTCCTACCGACACCTGTCCCTGGCCCTGCCCAAGATCAAAACTCACAGGACGCGACGCCACATCCAACGCCCGCTGCGTCCCCGGTTAGCCCAGACCCGGCCAACGCTTGCACGGCCGATGATCAGGTGTGCGTCTCGCGCCCACCGGTCATCACCATCGAACGACATGCCGGCACTTCGCTTCACAGCGTATCTGCTGGGCGGACAGACGCCGACGACAGCGTGACGTCCGACATTAATCACGCGGCCTCCTCATCGTCTGCGAATCCTCCTACCATCGAGGAATCTCCGTCTACAGACGACAGCGTGACGTCCAGCGCTGGTCACGCGGCGTCCTCATCGTCTGCAAATCCTCCTACCATCGAGGAGTCTTCGTCTACAGCTGACGGAACCGTCCACATTGAAGACTCAGACAGTTCTTCAAGTGAGACGCCCCTGCAAATTGACGAAGACGCTACTCCCAGCGACGTCAGCCGGGAAAGTGTCGACGTTCTAGTGCCCCCCTCCGTTCGAAGTTCCAGCATCAAGCGTCACCGAGTTTCCAGCAGCGACTCGGAAACCCACAGCCGTGACAGAAGTCCCTTGCGGACACCAACGCGACCCCGGAAGCCCCGCGCCTCCGGTGCGTCGCCCGGCCGCAAGAAATGACTGAACTGCTTGCGGGGCGCGTTCACCCGCTCCCGCGCTCATTGAAGGTACTTCTGCCTTTCCGTCACTTACTCTGTATCCTTATCTTCTCTTTCATCATGGCTCTCACTTTAAAAGTCATTACATTTAATGTTCATGGTTTCCGCAACCCTCAAAAACAGGCTGAAATTATAAATATTGCGCGTTCAGCATCTTGTGACCTACTTTTTCTGCAGGAAACTAACTTTTTTCAAACTCTCAGATGTTCTGACATTCAAACGCGCATTTAACATTGATTGTTACTTTTCGTTCGCTAGCACGCGTTCGACCGGCGTCGGAGTTATTGTTTTTAACCGCAGCCTTCTGCGTGACCACCATGTCACTTTCGATGCCTTTGGACGCGTGCTGGCGTTCGACTGCACGTTTTTTTCTTTGCGCATCAGATTTGTTGGCGTCTATGGGCCGGCGGTGTCCGCAAACTCTGCCGCATTTTTTCGCTCCCTTGACACTTACCTTTTAAATTCTCGACATTTGGTACTTTTAGGAGATTTCAACTGTGTCTTAGACTCCCACACTGACGTCCGAGGTCCAGGTCGAGGCCGGTCTAACTGGAATGCCAAAGAACTTGAGCGTCTTGTACAACAGTTGTCACTGACAGATGTATATGACCGTACGTATGGCGGGAGGTATGTTTATACTTGGCGTCGCGCGACGTCGAGCAGTCGACTTGATCGAGCATATGTATCCCCCAGCCTCATGGCATTTGTACGCGATGTTGAGGTGCTGTCACTACCACCTACGCCCGTGTATATAAGTGACCACCGCCCGGTTGCGCTGACCTTACACCTGCCTGCGTGGACGCCGGCGGTTCAGAGGCCATGGCGTCTGGATTGCCGCGTCCTTCAAGACTTTCAAACGGCCCAAGGTTTGTCCCGAGCACTACACGCATCACTTATTGGCGCAAATCTCACTGACTGGGATCATCTGAAAGAACAATGGCGTCACCATTGCAGTGCGTCGGGTAGGGCACTTCGCGCTCGTGTGACACAGGACGCCAACGTTTTAATGCAGAAAATCCGCATTGCCCACCGGGACCCATGCCCCTCTCCCGTCATGCGTGCATGGCAAGCAGAGCTAGTAGACAGGTACCAGCGTATCATGCGCGCCTCTTCACTCTCAGCGGCAGCTTGGCGCTGTAGACGTGCGCCATGTGCACACCCTGAGGTCCTCCGGTATGCACGCCGGGCGCTCATCCGTCCGTGCGGCTCGCCTGCTCACACGCTACGCCCCATAGCTCCTGCCCCTACTGGCTCACGCGACTTCCAGGCTTTCACGCGCCACTTTGAATTTATGGCTCAGTCAGCTACTAGCGTAAGTTCTGCCGCAGGGGGTTCTTTGCACTCCCTCCTACAAGATTTACCCCGTTACTCCAACGCGGATTCTGACACTCTCCTATCGCCACCATCGGATTCTGAAATCAAAGATGCCTTAAATGCAATGAAAAAGGGTTCGGCCCCTGGACCCGATGGCCTCCCCGTCGAGTTCTACATCGAGTTTTGGCCCATTATTGGCCCATTTATGTCACGTGTCATCAGGCGCTGTTTCCACGATCTTTCCCTCCCGCACTCTTTCCGTAGCGGCCGTATCACACTTATACCCAAGAAAGACTCCCAATCCATGCGACCCGAAGATTGGCGCCCCATCACCCTTCTCAATGCAGATTACAAACTCCTGGCTAACATTCTGGTACGCCGCATCAGTCCGTCTCTTCCATCGCTAATAGCTCCCCACCAAGTCTGTTCCATTCCAGGCCGCGACATTCATAGTCATACCTGGCTCACGCGTGACATAATACAGTACACCACTGGACGATGCGCCCAGGGGTTACTGGTTTCCTTAGATCAGGAAAAAGCTTTTGACTTCGTTGAACATGCCTATTTATTCAACGTCTTACAATCATTCGGTTTTCCTGACAAGTTCATTCGCCTCATTCGTGCTATGTACGCTAACTCCGAGAGTACCCTTTTCCTAGATTCGCGCGAGAGCCGCCCATTCCAGGTTACACGAGGAGTCCGTCAGGGTTGTCCTCTCTCCCCCGTCTTATTCGTCCTTGCCTTAGAGCCCTTTTTAAAGGCTATCGAACGAGATCCACAGATTCGTGGCTTACCCCTTCCTGGCCGCACTGAAGTTAAGGTAACTGCCTATGCCGATGATATTACTCTGTACATACACAACGAACAGTCACTGCAGCACGTCCTGAATGCCTTTTCCCATTTCGGTGAGATTTCCGGTGCTCGTTTAAACTTGTCAAAAAGTCAGTATTTCTTCATTGGAAACCCTGCCGGACGTATTAACATCACGTTGCCTTTGCAATGGTCTCCCACCATGGAGATACTAGGTGTCACTTATAATGCTTTCGGTATACACGAAAATATCTGGGCATCTGTTATAAAATCTCTAACAGAAAACATAGAGGCTGCTAAGCACTTCGATTTTCCCCTTTTAGAACGCCGGTACTTGTCGCAATCGGTCTACCTCGGCAAATTTTGGTACTTATGTCACACCGTCAAACCCCCGCTCCGCGTTTCACAGAAAGTTCAGCGTTTAATCACCTCGTTCTTTTGGTCTGGCGGTACGGAATTATTATCGCGCCCCACGTTAGCGCAACCGCGCAGCCGAGGAGGCTTCGCGTTCCCAGACGTGGCCGTTACGGCTTCCATACTGTCCCTCCGCACTTTATTGCGCGTTTTAAATAATGATGGTACGCCTGCGCAGACACTCGCGCGTTACCACCTGGGCCCATCCCTACGTGTCCTAGTGCCCGCTGGTCCTTTCAACTGTGGTCCGCAGTCCTCTCACTTACCGACTGTGTATCGTGCCCTCCTAGCCTTCCACCGCCGTCTAGAGACTACATGCCCCGAGATCGATGTAGCCGAAGCGAAAGTAGTGGACACAATGGCCGCCCTAGTGCAGCCTTTAGTACCCCGACACCGGCTAGCGGTAATGAGTCGCCCGTGGAAGCACATGACCGCAGCGGCGTTGCCGGGTCACCTTCGTGACTTCGTTTGGCGATGGGGCTGGGGCTTGCTCCCAACTCGAGATCGGCTGCAACGATGGCAGGTGGTACGCAGCTCCACTTGCCCGAACTGCGTCATGGTTGAGACCAACCGGCATGCGACGATCGAATGCGTCGTCGCCCGACTTTTTTGGCGTGCGGTCCATGCTGGTTTTCGTGGACAAGGTGTCCGAGGGTTCGTGTCCGGCGGCGGGTTCCCACGAGGGCGCTTCGCGGCACTTTTACTAGTTGCCGGCCTGTTCAGCCTTTGGCGCAATCGCTGCGAAGCCGTCGCTGGGAATTGCCGTCGACGTGCTTTATGGCCGATATTGGGGCGCATGAGGCGTGAGATCCTCGCGTTCCTCTCTGAGGAGCTTTTCTTCTTGGGGGAGCGCGAGTTTCTGCGCCATTGGTCATGCCCTTTTGTCGGCGTTGAGCGTGATCGAGTTCAACTTATTTTTCGGCCGACATGGTGCTAGGCCGCACCGTCGGTTCGGAGTTTATGTGCTTGTCTTCTCGACCTTTTGATCTGTGTTCGTCACCTTGATATCTCATGTCCTAGTGAATCTACCCCCACGGCGATGTACACGATGGAAGAGAATGGTCACCCACCCATTCACCCATTTACCCTTTTACCCTATTCCCTATTGTGTCAATTGTGAGCTATGTTCGTTCGTTGTTATGTTGATCAGACTTCTGCTGATCGCCCTATGTGAAAGTGTTAGTTTTTGTGATGTACAATTGTGAAAATGTGAATGTGTCCCTGAACACTGATATGTCACGCAGGATGTATGCTCTGTACATAGTGTAAATAAATTTTTTCTAAACACAAGAAAAAAAAAACGCATCTCCACAAACTGAATGATGACGAATGGGCGAAGCCAGGTCCTATGGTCGATAATGTGTACGTTGTGGTCGCCGACTAGTATAAAGGGTTTGTGCTTGTAGGAGTTTTATATTGTTCTGTCACAATTATGATTGATATTAGTGTACTGTTCAACTTTTTTTGTGTCTCACATATATTACCCGAGCGTTGCCCCATATAATATAAATTGAGTGACATGAAGAGTCGACAACAAAGCTCGGTCCTAAGGTCCATAATGTGTACGTTGAAGTCGCCGACTAGTATAAAGGGTTTGTCCTTGTAGGTGTTTTATATTGTTTTGTCAAGATTACGATTGTTGTTCGTCTATAGTAAACCTTTTTTTGATTCACATACACAGATATGTTTCGGCTGTAGCAACGGTTTTCTAACCACCATGACAGCGGACAGTGAGCGTCGACGACAAAGCTAGGTCTTAAGGTCCATAACGTCTACGTTGAATTCGCCGACTAGTATAAAGGGTTTGTGCTTCTAGGTATTTTATATTGTTCTGTCACAATTATGATTGATATTATAGTCTATTGTTAAATCATTTTTACGGGATTTTACACGGTGCTGTGCCGTGAGCACGGACAACACCACACACCGGACAAGCCTGGACCCTAAGGTGCTTCGCCCCTAAAAGAAAATTGGGGCAGCTACGCACCACTGGTATGGTGGCTAGAGGTGCACCGGTAGTATGGTGGCCCTCTAGCCACCATACTACTGGTGCGAAGACTGATGAAGCAGTGGAGCTGTGGCTTTCCTTAGCTTAACTTTGCTCTGTCGTAGCCTAGTCGTGATGCCACCTCCTAGATCGAAATTCGGGGTCTTCGGATCTTCGCCGTCGTAGTCTCGGCCTATCTTGCTCGGAACTCCGGGTCGGCACGTCGTCGCCGAGCCCGTTCTCGATCAGCTTCCCGCTGCCTTTCCTTCCGCGCCGCTTCTTGAGTCAACTGCTTCTTCATCCTAGGCATAATCGTAGCAAAACCTATAATGCTCCGCGCCGATATAGTGCACGCCTTTATACCACTCGGCATCATAGGTCGGCAAACTCACTCATGAGTCGACTCTCTCAGACTCACTCAGACTCAGATCGAGCCGTGAGTCTGAGTCTGAGTGAGTCCGGGTGAGTAATATTTTGGTGAGCTTGAGTCCGAGTGAGTCCGGTCGAGAAAAATTTTAGTGAGTCTGAGTCCGAGTGAGTCCGGTTGAGGAAAACTTTTGGTGAGTCTGAGTCCGAGTGAGCTGTAAGCCCAAAATATATTTCTTGAGTGAGTCTGAGTGAGCTCCACACCTTTTTGCCGACCTATCGTTCTATCTACACTACTTCAGCGTTACTATCAGCCTTATGACGGCTCACGTTTATGGTCCCGTCGACTCACACATACTTCAAAGCCCTAGAGTTCATACGCCAGCTCAATATTTATTGATCAGAGGTAGGGGGGTGCCATGACCTGCCCCCAAAAACATTTTTGCAGGAAGTTCTTGATAAAAATATTTCATCTGAGTCATCTCTTTCAATAAAAATGTCCTTACTGGATTGCAACCACCGGTAACTCATATTTTGAAGGTACAAGATGAAAAGGTGCCGAGTAGAGCACCAATTATGCGAGATATTGGTGTGAAAGAACATTGACACCATAATCGATAAAACCAACTATACGCTAACAGACTCATGAGTCGACTCACTCAGACTCACTCAGACTCAGACTCACGGCTCTGTCTTCGCGAGTTTGAGTCCGATTGAGTCCGGCTGAGAAAATTTTCAGTGAGCCCGAGTCCGAGTGAGTCCGGTCGAGGAAAATTTTCGTGAGTCTGAGTCCAAGTGAGCTCTAAGGGCAAAATATGTTCCATGAGTGAGTCTGAGTGAGCTCCACATTTTTTGCCGACCTATGCTCGGCATACATCTCCCCGCAACGCCAACGATACAACTTTGAGCCCCTCCGTCCGTGCCTTTGTCATGTAAGACTAATCGCTGTTAAGAACCGTATAAAAAAAAATTCCTTGATGGTGCTGGATTTCGAACCTAAGACCCCATAAACCCACGCTTGCAGCAAGTGAATATATATGAACCATATGAATGCGTGGTAGCGGCGATGCAAAAAGAGAGAGAGAGAGAGAGAGAGCAAATGTAGAATGAGAAACATTGTCTACGAAGGCTTCGTTGAAATATCTCGTGATTGTGGTTATGTAACTGTGATGGCTTTTTGACGATAGTGACGCATGCATGCGCAAATGTGGTATTTTGTTGGCTCCGCAGTTAGAAGAAACAGTTGAAAATTAGCGCCCAATGCTTCGCTTCCTTCTCTTTGTTTCTCAAGTCTTCCTTCTCTTCTGTGCGGGCGCATCCAGAAATTTTTTTCAAGGGAGGAGGGGGGTATGTCCCTTTATTATGTATGTTCTGGCGTGTTTTTGTGTGTGAGTGTATCATATATGCATACAAAATGTGAAAATTGGAAGGGGGGGGGGGTTGAACCCCCCAAACAATCCCCCTTAAATGGTGAATCAAAAGCCCTCTTTAGAACATGTTAATTAAGCCGACAAGAAGCAATGTACAGTCAACCACAAAGTTTACGGACCACACGAGCGTGTGTCGAAAATGTCGAACTGCCTGTCCGCGCCACCTAGCGGTGCGCCACATACCGTCGACCGCAGCGCTGTGCCGGAAACGGGTCTTCTTGTTATTCATTGGTATATTAATTTTCTACGGCCGCGCAGCACATATGTTAGTTCGTTGTTTTCAGGCAAAGCGCCTCTCTGCGGTATGAGCGTCACACTTCTACTTTTGATAAGCTATCACGGCGCGCTTCGAACGGCTTGCCGGTGGGCAGATATCACTTGAGAAAGGTTGCAACTAGAGCACTGCACGGGCTCGGGCCTTCCCGAAAACCCGGGCCCGGCCGGGCCGGGTAAAGTAGTTTTCACGGCGGGCCCGGGCCGGGCTCGGGTCTGAAGCTCCGGGCTTAGGGCCGGGCCCGGGTTTGAGGTGGCGGGCTCGGGTCGGGCCGGGCTTGGACTTTGCTCAGTTCTTAAACGGACACTAAAGCGATACAATGAATCGGTTAAGACTAATAAAGTGTACTCTGAGAACTGGAATGTACTTAGTTTCACCATCATAAGGAGACAATGAAGGGCAACGTTCCATATTGAAATTTCGCGCCGAAATCTCCGTCGATTTCAAGCTGTATTTGTCGTATTTTGAGGAAATTGGGTCAACGAAACTTCTTGAAACTTGGTATGTTATGTCGATGGCCCTCTCAGAGGTCAATGTACTTAATTTTTACCGATTAGGAACTACGTACATGTCAGTAGACGCTGCCACAATCTGTGGCGCACCGTGTTTGTTGCACTACTTTCAAGGAGGCGTTGACATCCGCATTTTCTTTTTGCGCGTTTTCTCGCTTACCAAGACTCTTGTCGCAGCGAGCGTGGTGATTATGGAATTTTAAGGGTAATGTGCTGATAATAGAAAAATTGTTTTTTTTTCTTTAGTGTCCCTTCAAGTGTGTTCCTCACACGTTGCGCGTACATATACGTTTCACATTTTATCTCGGTAAAACGATTTTTTTATGTGGGGGCAAGCTATTTGGAGAAGTTTTAGTACTGATCTTCTTTTGCTTCTTGCATGTGGGGCTACTTGATTTATCTGAAACGAGCGAGCTAAAAGTAAATAGACCAGCCACTTACGTAGTTAACATCTTACTATTATTTACTTTATTTGCCTTCGTTATTATGTTATATCGCCAATGTTATTCTGTAATCGCAGTAATAAATGTAATATAATACATTTATACCTATAACTTATCATCGCCAGTGCGATCAGGGAGCTCGAAGGCGGGGAAACGTTCTTGAAAGTTCCAGCCCTCCACTAAAACGAAAAGACTGCGCGGAGTCTCGTTGCATAAAACCGCTTTAAATACATCCTTTTTTCCGTGGCTCCGCTTCGGCTCCCAGAGGTCATGTTAAGCGAGATGAACATGCGCAGCCTGCTTTCTGTGCCCACATTGTTAACGTCTGAGCTTTCGTCTTGTTCCGCTATATCAGGGGTCCCAAACTTGCCTCAGCTAACGGGCCGCATTCACGAAAATTTACTTCCGCAAAGGCCTGGACAGTGACGAAGGTAGGAGTGGAGGGGAGGGGGGATAGGTTGTACCAGATGTCAGCTAACGTTGCCATTTGAAAGACCTTTGTAATATTCCATATATGGGTCATTTCTGAAGGGTATTCGGCGTCAATATTCCAGCAACATATCGATGCCTATCTCCAAAATGACTAAAATCTGGACGCCAATTCCTCAATATAGAGTTTTGTTTCACGGTTATGTATCAACACTTGGTGGCTGTAGGCGGTGCCCCACGAAAAGAAAAAAATGCTTTAGACCTGTCATGAATGTGTAGCTCAAGAACGTACTTATAAGGAAAATAAAAAAAAAATGGGACGAAGACAGACATGTGCGGGCCGCAGGTCGCTATAGCGAGAGGTCCGCGGGCCGCGTGTTTGAGACCCCTGCACTATATAGTGCGAGGGCTACATGATACTGTCACAACAGCGTTGGGAATGAGCAAGAATAGCATAAGTCCATTAAACATATCATGTTTAAAGGCAAAGTATATTCGCTTGACGAAATATCTGGCTTGAAATAAGAATAACGAATTCCACGCCGGGTGTTGTCCGCTTACCTCGAGTCATATGCATCCAATGAGTAAGCGTCGAGAGCTCTTTCGCACCTTTATTACCGAACTGGAATGAACCCCGAAAATAGATCGCAATCACTTCGTCCACCTACTCCCAGTCCTACCAGCGTAGTCTTACCACCGTAAGCCACCTTCTACCGGTGCAACATCGTTAGGAAGGCATACACCATGGTATTATGGAAAAAAAAGAGCCCTGTGCAAGCCGTGCATAAGAAACACTGCTGCAAACTGCAAGAAGAAGCCCTCAGAGGCATCTATAGATTATATCGAAGAGTGGCACAACGTTCAGGAACGAGAGAAATGAAGGGATCAGCTGGATTGCTGTTTTCATTCTGCAGAGTTTCACAAAGACATCCTAAATTTGCTCCAGTGGTGGAAGTTAAGAACTACGACTGCCGACGCCTTCACATTTCGCAAGGCAGACGTGCGCCCCTGCGGCTTGCGCAAGCAGTGCAAGAAACTTTAGCGCGGCAGGACATGTGATGCAACGGCGCATGGTGTGCTTATAGCGGAATCTCTTGATAATCAGATTTTTTGTGCAATAACATGCGAACAAATAAACTATAAACTATGCCACAGAAACTTATAGACTGTAGCAGTGGTGTGATATATAATAGAATGCTATGGCAAATTGTTTGTTTTTTTCCATTCGGAGTGCAAATGGTGCGCGCGGTTCGTTATAATTTTTGTCTAGGTTAGTGCATTTACAACAAATGTAATAAATTTGGCATTTTTCATCAATTTCTCTTGATGTGGCAAGGTGCTGCTATGATGGAGATATAGGCGCGACATATCCAGAAAGGTTGGCTTTGTCCTTGCTTGAAAGCGACACCAAAGGGAAAAACGACTTTTGTCGTATTGGTGAATTACTCTTTCACAATTCCAAGATCTGCCCGCGAGAAGACGCATGGTAAGCGAGAAAACGCGCAAAAGGAAATTACGGGTGGTGACGCGGCCTTGAAATTCCCGTTTCAAACGCCAGAACGTCATAGATTTCGACGGCGTCTGCTAGGTCCTACGCAGTTCCTAATCGGTAAAAATGATGTGCATTGTCTCCGAGGGGGCCATAGACTTAACGTACGAAGCTTCGGGAAATTTCGACAAGCCAAAGTAACCCAAAATACGAAAAATACGCTTTGAAATCCGTGTTGTCACGCGTGGAGATTCTGGCGTGAAATTTAAAAATGAAACTTTGACCTTGATTTTCTCCTTCATTAATGCATGTGTGTCGCTGAAATTAACGATATTAGATTTCTCAGAGTACAATTTATCAATCTAAGCGGATTCATTGTTTCACTTTCGTGTCTATTTAAATTTCAATAGAGAGCGCAATAGTGAAGAGAGCGTTCTGTTCTCTGTCCCCTCTGTTTTCATTGCGCTCCTTATCGAAACCGGACTCATTCTGCAAATCATTTTTCTTCCTACAATATCTGCTACAAAATGCTCTTGATGATCCCGACTGTATTCCTAGAAAATTAGGTACAGTATACCACTGCCGAACAAACGTTCATCGTACCCAGTATGTCCGCTCAACTGTTTCCACGGTGAGCCAGCCCCTTTTTACTAGAAAGTACCGTAGGTTAAAGTATACTTGCTAGCGAAGCGTGCGCCAAGCGTGCGTAGATATGTGCCACTTAAAACGCCTTGCGGTCGATTCTATGTTCGGGCAACACCACCTAGATTATTGGCTCGGGCCCCTGTCGGGCCGAATCTGTGGTCGGGCCGGGCCGGGCCGGGTAGGCGAAATTCTTTCTCAGGTTCGAGCCGGGCCCGGGTCTCGCTTTGAGTCGCCGGGCCGGGCTCGGGCGAGTAAATCTGAACGAGTCCCGGGCCGAGAATCACGGCCCGTGCAATGCTCTAGTTGCAACTGATAACAGTTATGCGAATAGACTGCTCTCGAGGTAGAAGCACGTAGTCACGGCTACCGAAAAGCGCGTCGCGTTAAAAAGTGAAATGTGGAAAATATTCGTGCCTAGTGGGAAAATAGACGGGCCGTTGATGAAAGGAACACTGACACGATTTTGAGACATCGTAAAAGGGACGTTTTTCATTTCCTCGGTATGCAGTGGTAACACTCTCCACACACCGGTCTCAGACAACGCGTGTAAAATATTTTACTTCGATTTTAAAGTTTTCTTCGCTGAGCATCAGCAAGCCAGCCCCACCGCAACGAACATCATCCCGACGAGTCAACACAGTTCCATTGAGTTTGCGAACTCTGCATCCTGCATGCAGCCTAAATCGCAGAATTCACAGCCGGGGTCACTGGACGATAATTCACTCATCGTTGTTTACGTGCACCACGAGCAGATGACTGATCTGCCGCTAGTATGTGGTGAGTTCCTGTCTTCCCATGACGTCACACTGCGATGACACTGCGATGACTAAGAAGCCGTCCCTCGATATCGAAACCGAAAGTGTTTTTTAAGGCAGCGGTTTTATAAATATATTCGATGCATTCCCATGCACCGCAATACTCTTACGGTTGTCGACACAAGTGTTTTTACTTAGAGTGACATTTGACACTTGCGACGCGCTGTTTGAACACGAAGACACACGAAAAAACAACAGGCAGTACACGCACGAGCGCGACTGTATCTTCGTGTTCAAACAGCGCGTCGAAATTGTGCCAAATATGTACAACCAACTAGCCCTTACCATGGCCCTTCTTAGAGTGGCAATCCAAAAATATTTAAAATTCGTGTCAGTACACCTTTAAGGCAGGGATGCGTCTTGGGCGTAGCGTCGATCGCTGCTGGCGTAACGGAAACGTCGCGAAGAGGCTCTAGGCCGCGCACTGGCGTGGTCCGTAAACTTTTGTGGTCGACTGTGCGTACCAGGAAAATACCGAGTATGCGAAAATGTAATGCAACGCATGGATATCAGTTATTGTGGGATGGGCCTTTCGTGTGGCGGTTCCATGCGCTGACCAACGCTAGATACACAAAGAAAGATGCCCTGCCGACGCCGCCCGAAAAGAAAGCTACGGAAGGTTCTGCGTGAAGACTTTTTGTTCACGCGCTGGACGTAACAATTGTTCCCATGCATTAAGTGCCGGGTTCTCCATTACGGGGAGCCAAGTATCACCGCAGTGGCATCCGCCCCCCTTTTTTTCTAGTGGTCGAGTCCGAAAGAAAACAAGCTTCGCAATGATGACGTGCTGCTGACAACGGCCTACCTTTGGTCCCCGGCTTTCCGGGGGTAAGGGTGGGAAGTAAACAGTTCTTGGAATGCAACATCAGGGGTCCTCGGCCGCCATTATCGTCAAAAACCAGTATGACCATAACCCTGCGCATTAAACAATGGCGGGACAGGTCCGACTGTGCAAAGACTTGGCGCCTCCCACAGGGGGCGACACTGGCCCCCTTTGCGCACGCCTATGCCTGTTTTGTGTGCATCAGAAGCGGTTTTTTTATTCTCCCGAGGTTTGAAGGGATCCCAGGAAAAAAGCTACAGTCAGTGGCTGGCTTTATAGTCTGAGGCCGCTTAGTTCCGTGACGTATATCAAAGATCGGGCATAACAAAAATGATATTACAGCGAATTATAACGTACACACACCTGGATTGTGGTATTACATATAGCGTCTGGGCACAGATAAGTACCTAAAATGAATAAAAGAGTAAACACAAACGTGCAAGTGAGAGCTAAATAATACGAAAAAATACCAGCAGAAAAACATAAATACCTCTCACAAGAAAAAAATAAAAGCTACCTATTATAAAACACATAAATGCAGACAAGCACAATGTTTTCAGTCTGGTAGATCGCAAGAAACCCCCACATACACAACGATGCAAAATGATGAAGCAAAATATAAAATTCGTAGCCATAGAGCACAATTTACTAAATCTCGCTCTGAAAAATTGAGCTTCAGACACAAGGCATTTCGAGAACAGGTCACTCAGAAGTTTCGGTAAGCGATTAGTAACGCTTGTGCGCCGATGACACGTACTTACGTACAGCGTGCTAAGAGACCCTTTCGTCGGGTGAGGAGGAACGTTCTGGCAACCGACGCGCAGCGAGCCTTTCCTCCTCTCTGACTTGTGCAAGCGCGGTCGCGGGCCTTCGGCTGGTACAACCGCAACACTTCACAAAGGAGCCGCCGCAACACTTCCGAACACTCATGTCTAGTACTTGTAGCTTCCGCTGAGACCTGCCATACAGCTAGTATTCAGCAGCAACATGAGGTGTCAACAGCAGTCAGCGCAAGCACGAGTGCAAAGCATATTGTTCTCGGCACAATGTCAAAGTACATGTGTGTCGTATGTATTCTCTTAACGAGTAAAAATATACATAAGGTTCGCGATGCTGGCATTTTTGAGAAATCGTCATTAAAAAAAAAAAAAAAAGCAATGTAGCATTAAAAAAATATTCAAACGAGCCTGCCAGGATTCGAACCTGGAATCTTCTGATCCGTAGTCAGACGCGTTATCCGTTGCGCCACAGGCCCGAGCTGTGCGGTTGTTGACAAGTGGCGTTGTCAACAGTTTTATTGGGGAGCAGTATTCTCGACCAACGCCTCCTCTAGAAAGATGCCTGCCGCGTGAGCCAAAAACCTCCTGCCCTACCCTTTCCCTCCTTCTCCGTTTCTGATGAGGGCAGTAGCTGGCGATCCTTGCGGTGGTCGCTTGCAACACACAATTGCGCATGCGCACATTACCCCCCTCGACGTCACACCACACATGCACCACACCAGCCCCATTGAAAAGAATAGGGGAGAACGCGGCGCCATCTCTCGACAAGCGACCACAACTCAAGGCAGGACGGCTACAATGGGATAGCCAGCGACTCCGCAGGCATCTTTCTAGAGGAGGCGTTGTCTCGACTCATCATTTTTAGGTATTTTTCTTCCATGGTGCTATGATACAAAGGGAGGTAAAGGAGGCTATCTATCTATCTATCTATCTATCTATCTATCTATCTATCTATCTATCTATCTATCTATCTATCTATCTATCTACCGATAGGCGTGCGCAAGGTTCCCCATTAGGGGGGGGGGGGGCTAAAGGTTCGTCGCAGCGCTCCTAAACTCTACTAAGTCAATGTATGGGGCAGATTTTGCGCCCTCCCCCCCCCCTCTTGGGCGAATAGCAGGGTCAATGTACGGGGCAGATTTCGCCCCCCCCCCTCTTCGGTGATTAGGGGGGGCGGCCGCCCCCCCTGTGCGCACGCCTATGTATCTCTCTATCTCCCAAAAACGACCACTGGTCACACATGTTGAGTGGGAACTGCGAGTGAAAGAAGGGGTTAGAGAAAGCAGGTTTAGCAACGCCCCTCAGTCGGCTGGAAGCAGAGGTTAAGGAATACATTGTTATTATATGTTACTCTATTTTCGTATTTGTGAACAGGGGCAACATTGAGTAAGTTAGAAAGTACTAAAACGGTCATTAAACGATAAAGACCTTTAGCATGAACGCCATCGCTAACACTTGTTTTATGACGGAGTGCGAGTGACCCCTTTTGAAATGGATTTTATTTATGTGGAATTGGGAAGTTCTGCTCCGAGCTAGAATACTGCGCATAATCGGGAGGGAAAAATAGCAATATTAAGGCGAAAGCCTCAGATGCCTCATCAAGCACGAAAATTGACCGTCGGCGTCGGCGTCCCGCGGCGTCGGGGACAACACGAGTGATGCAAAAAAATCATCACGTGATGACGTCAGCATATGACGTCACTGTGACGTCAAGTGACGTAACGTCCCATGATGACGTCATCACATGACATCATAGGTTGGTCAAAGGTGGGCCGATCACGGAGGCAGTGCAAAACTAGGTGAGATGCCTCTGTTCCTGGAGGCGGTGCAACACCACGTTATGTGCAGAAAGTTTTCGTAGGTTGGCGGGACAGGATCTACACATCGACTGAGAAAACAAAAAGATGGCTTTCGTTTTCGAGTCGTCTTAGCGAATGCATAAGGGTACGCACTAACCGGTAGGCATAAGAGGAACCACTACGGCTTAAGCGGTGAAGCTGCTATGGGGGCTAGTTGGTGCGAATACATGGCTTGTTCGCGCTGCCAGGAACTGGACGACTTTGAAACGGAGACACACCCTGTGTGTGTCTTTCTCCGTTTCAAAGTCGTCCAGTTCCTGGCAGCGCGAACAAGCCATGTAAGCGGTGAAATAGAGGTGAGGGTGAGGAGAGAAAGGAAGAGGGTTTAATGGAGTTTCACGTTTTACGATAGCGCGTGTCGGAGTTTGCAGGGAACACCAGAAATTAGTGTGAAGCTTCCAAGTATTCGCTTTTCTTGCCAGTGATCGTCAGAATAAATGCTGCTCAAGAATGACGCCTAGAATTTTTATCTCGGATACAACCTGGACCTTATTCTAGCTAAAGTTTACAATTACAAGGAATTTGGAAAATGTTTGAAATGTCCAAAACTATCTGGATGAAACAGTCTGTTTTCAAACATATATTTTCAGGGCTACCAGATTCCACGAAGAGGCTGGGTTCGTTAGCGTATCTGATAAATTTTGACTGACTTGCAGTATTAATTACGTCGTTTATAAAAAAGGTTAAACAACAAAGGCCTCAGTACGCTTCTTTGAGGTGCACCAGTGCTCAAGTAACGCGAGCGCTATGAACTGTGACCCACTGCAACACTCTGTCCTTCGAGTAAGATCGGATGTTTTACAAGTTTGTGGGGTGCACCTCAAAGCTCTAGTGGTTTAGTTTGGTTAATTTCTCACGGTTTGAACGATGGAAAGCTTTCTAAAAATTTATATAACCTTATAAAAAACTAATTTATGAAAAATTAGTAATTTTTTGCTTTCGATATATTTTAAAATAACTTCGTTTTGCGGATGCCCAGCCGTGGTGGAGAAATTGTAGCATGACTTTCACAAAAAAGGAGCCTATACGTACGCACGTAAATTATTTTTCTTAACCCATTGAAAAGATTGGGATAATTTAAACCGGTATGTAATTGGAGAATTCGCCTGATTTCCGTGTCACCTTGCCTACTTCGTACGATTACAAAACACTACCGCATACAAATTATTATTTTTTTAACTGGTCTAACAGTGAAACCATCGATGTCTCTTGCTCTAATTTTATTTTTTGAATTAAGTAAAAGCGGAAAGGATTCCAGGTCCTGTCGTCAGTTGAAATAGCGCACTGCTTCATTTAAACGCCACCAACTACGATGCGAGTGAAGAGTCATGGCGGCGTTTTACGAGACTGATGAAATATGAATCAAAAGCATCCACAAGCTGCGCATCTGCTGAGATGCATTCGTCCTTGAAATTACTAAGATCTGATGTGCTTTACGTACTGCGGTTAAGAACCACATTCAGGACCCACCGTAAAGCTCTTGCATTTTGCGTTTTATTAAAGCGCGAATGTTTTGCATTCCAAAGTTCACTAGTAACATGTCCATAGGACATGTTACTAGTGAAGTCCCCCTCCCCCCCATGATCACCAAGGAGGGGGCGCAAAGTCTGCCCGATACGTTTACTCAGTTATGGCCACGCAGGTTTTGAATGACAATAGCGGCCGAAGGCCCCTAATTTAGCATTCCAAAAACTGTTTTCTTCTCATCTTTACTGCCGGTTAACTAGGGACTAAAAGCGGGCCATTGTGAGAAGCACGTCATCGTTCCATGATTTTTTTTTTATCCGCTCTGAAGCATGTTGTCCTTTGGGCTCGTCCAACGCGAGGGGGGGGGGGGGAGGGAGATGGCGCTACTATGAAACTTTGCCCCCCCCCCCCTCCGCACCCGCCACCGCCTATGGCAGTCGTTTCAGTCCGCCATCACTGTCACGGCACACATCGTGGGGGTATTGGGCTTGCTGCATCCCGTCCGTAGTTAAACCAAGGATGAAGTAGGCTTCGCAGAGCAACGGACAGCAATTTACTTAAGGCTCAAACGTCAGCACGACGACCGAAGGCGCGCAAGGCAGGGCAAGCAGGAAGCGAGAAGCCGGCGAGCAACAACTCCAGGCAGCGTGTGGTTCTTGCACGCGCAGCGTTCATTTATCTTTTTCTGTTTCTATTCCCTTATCTCCATTGCGACAACTAAGCGTCTGAAATATTTTGGAAGGAGCGTTTGCATCTATTCTGACTACTGACGGCCAGTGGCATACCAACTCGTTCGCGAGTCGGGGGGCAAACCTCCCTCACTCCGTCGGCCGTGTATATATATAGAGAGCTAGAGAGAGAAAGCTACATTAGCACTCAATTGTTTGTATACACGGAGAGAATTTGCTTAGCACTGTTTAATAACATTATAAAAAAGTGCACTTTTTATACAGCACACGCTGCGACAACCATACGTATGCGTGTTATGCAGGTAGTGGTATAGACCTTTTCACAGACGGCTCCCTGGGCGCCGCCATGATCCTCTCTGGGCTGCGCTAAATAGGCGTGACCCCCCAAAAATGCAGTGCCGAGGCTGTGACGTACTCCCGCGCGCAGCCCAGCATGGCGACGTTTTTTTCTCTTCTGTGAAAAAGGTCAAGCAACACATTTTATACGTTAACCACACAACTTTATGCATGACTACAGTTACGTCGATGGCAGCCTTCCCAGTAGTATGGATTTGTATAATTCAACGAAATTTCGTTATATCTAAAAGCTACTCACTAATAATTGCTTTTAATATAGGTAGCAATAACTGTACCTTTTATTTTTCCTAAAGAGTACTGCACTTTCTTGCAAATATTCATCATCATCATCATCATCATCATCATCATCAGCCTGTCTATGCCCACTGCAGGGCAAAGGCCTCTCCCATGTTCCGCCAATCAACCCGGTCCTGTGCTTTCTGCTGCCACGTTATACCTGCAAACTTCTTAATCTCATCTACCCACCTAATTTTCTGTCTCCCCCTCACGCGTTTGCCATCTCTTGGAATCCACTCTGTACATTCACTCTTCAACTCGTTTGTTCCCTGACCCACTCTATACATAGCCTTCATAGATTACGAGAAGGCATTTGATTCGGTGGAGACATCAGAAGTCATGCAGGCACTGCGGAATCAAGGCATTGACGAAGCCTATATAAACATAATGGAAGAAATCTACAGCGGATCCACAGCCACTATAGTCCTCCATAAAGAAAGCGACAGAATCCCAATAAAGAAGGGCGTACGGCAGGGAGACACGATCTCTCCAATGTTATTCACCGCGTGTTTACAGGAGGTTTTCAGGGCCCTAGATTGGGAAGAGTTAGGGATAAGAGTTAGTGGAGAGTATCTCAGTAACCTACGATTGGCTGATGACATTGCATTGATGAGTAACGCGGGAGACGAATTACAGCTCATGATTACTGAACTGGATACGGAAAGTAGAAGAGTAGGTCTGAAAATTAATATGCATAAAACTAAAATAACGTGGAACAATCTTGGCAGAGAACAGCGCTTTTCGATAGGTGGCGAGACACTGGAAGTTGTAAAGAAGTACGTCTACTTAGGACAGGTAGTAACCGCGGAGCCGAACCATGAGAGTGAAATAACTAGAAGAATAAGGATGGGTTGGGGCTCATTCGGCAAGCATTATCAAATCATGAATGGTAATCTACCACTATCCCTCAAGAGGAAGGTATATAACAGCTGCATCTTACCGGTACTTATCTACGGAGCAGAAACCTGGAGACTTACAAAGAGGGTTCAACTTAAACTGAGGACGACGCAGCGAGCGATGGAAAGGAAAATGATAGGTGTAACCTTAAGAGACAGGAAGAGAGCAAATATTCAGGTTTACGTAAATTGCCTATATTTTGTCTTGTTTGCTCCTAGTTGAAATAGTGTTTCTAGCGCGTGGTTATTATTATGATTGCTGTTATTGCATTACTATGATTAATAACTTGTCAACGACAAGTATTGTTTTAAAAATTAAGAATTTGTGGTATTAGACGAGTTGCACATTGTTTAAAAGCATTGTATTTGGATTTGCAACCTTTCTTGGAGGGCCCTCCGGCACCTTCAAGGGAATGCACCAGTGCAAGTGATGTAACCATAAATTTTCTTTGAAAAAGCAATGTGGGTGATTGTAACGTTAAGCTACCTCGCATTGTCTCCTTTTCCGTTGGTCAATAGCTGTTTACGATCGGTGGAAGTTTTCTGGGTCATGTACACAGCACCTGCTTGTAACGCGATGCAACAAATGGTGCGAAAATGATTCATCGCTTGATGACCAATTATGCACGACTACATAAAAATATAAGAGAATAAACAATTTATTTTCCATACAGCATACCGGGAGGGGGGGGGGGTCTCTGCACCCCCTCCCCCCCGGTAGATACGCCTACGCTGACGGCAGGAATACAGACAGACACACAGACAGACAGACAGACAGACAGACAGACAGACAGACAGACAGACAGACAGACAGACAGACAGACAGACAGACAGACAGACAGACAGACAACTAACTTTATTAGATCCTGAGGAGTTACTAACAGGACCTCCTAACGGGAGGCCGTTGTAACCGCTGGCCGCGTCCACGTAGAGGACAGAACGCCGTCCATACAGGTTTTTTTTTTTTTTTTTTTTTAGTACGGAGCACTTTATTGGTCTGGGCTGTCGTATGCTGTCGTCGTCTCATGTAGCTTGGTGTAACGCTGGCAAAACCACGTATAGCGTAGCCATCTGTAGCATATTGAATGCGCTCTCGCGCCAAGGAGTTTTCTTCCTCTTGTTCTTGGAGCGCCTTGATGATGATATCAAGATCAGAGCACTTTAAGGGCCCGGGCTGTCGTATGCTGTCGTCGCTTGGCGTAACGCAGGCAAAACCACGCATAAAAATAGAAAAAAAAAGAGGAAGCAAGACAAAAATAGAGAGGAAAAGAAAGGGGAAAAATGGGAAGAAAAATAGAAATAAAGAGAGAGAAAAAAGAAAAAACTGGAAAAGAGAACAAGAAAGAAAGAGGGGAGGAAAGGAAGGCTGCCCAGCTCCGCACTTCCTTCAGGCTTGGCACCACTATAGTGCGAAGCTGCCTTATTATTTTTTTAAAGACAATACAGCTTTCATTTTTTATGAAAATGCTATGATAGTCAGGCACCTATCGTCCTCACAATAACTACGCAGTATGGATTTTGTAAAGTTTCATTCAATTTTAATAAATTTGATTGTGGGTGGAATTTTTGCCAAAAAGATAAGCCTACAGCCTTTGGAAGTCTTATAGTTTGGATTCTTTAAAGTATCATTCCATTTTAATGAATTTGATTATGGATGGAATTCTCGCCAAAAAAGTAAGCCTATATCCTTTGGGAATCTTGCAATTTAGATTTTGAACGTTTCATATCCCATTTTAATAAATTTAATTGTGGGTGGAATTTTTGCCAATGAGGTAAGCCTTTGGAAATCTTGTAGTTTCTATTTTTCAAGGTTTTATCCCATTCCAGTAAATTCGATTGTGGGTGTATTTATGACTGTAATGTATTTGTCTTTGAAAGTTCCATACAGTTTTAATAGTCTATTCTGGGTTCACTTCGGATAGTGCTTTGCGGCTTCCGAACATTTCGTAACATTCTAATAAAATTAGGGCACTTTAGCAGTGAAGGTAATAGGGTACCGTTTACGCTAAGGTATTACCGATCCATTTTAAATGTGCCACAATATGCGTGCGGTAACATGCAGTGGCTGAAAACTCACAGGGTCCCCTTTGCATTCGCCTAAGACGACTCGAAGCCGAAAGCCGTCGTCGTCTTTCTCTTCTCAGTCGATGTATTGACTCTCCCCCTGCTCCTCAGAGAGCTTTCTGCATCTAACTTGGTTTTGCACTGCCTCCGTGATCGGCCCACATTTTACCAAGCGACGATTTCATGTGGTGACGTCACAAATTTAGGCGATCTGTGACGTGACGATGACGTCATATCGTGGCGATTTTTTGCATCACTCGTGTTGACGCCGACGCCGCGGGACGACGCCGACGGTCAATTTTCCCGTTTGATGAGGCACCTAGGGTTTTCGCCTTAATAAAGGTCTTGCAGATGCCCCGACCGCGACGGTACGGCATTTCCGTGCTTACCATACGGCAAACCGGCATTGCTAAAACACCCTACTGATAGTGCGTGCTTCTCTGTCGAAATAATGCGAGCATATTCGTGTGTAAAAACTCGTGAAGTCTTGCATATTTCGGTTTCGGAACTTCTTATCACGTTTTCATAAAATTAGGTATGGGTGCCATTTTAACACCATGCAATGGCGAGCATATGGTCTTTCGGAAAGCTAGGATCCCAGACTAGCACAGCAAGGTTGAACATATATAGTTTGGCCATACGACGGGAAACGACCGCACAAAATTTGCCGCTACGTGCGTTAACAAAGATCCTGCACTGGTTCACGACTGGTTGCGCCGGAATTGGCATGTAGCTGGCATTGCCGTTAATAAAGATTTAACGTCCCCTTTTCCCAATCGTTATGCGCGTGGCGTAAATCCAGTATTATTACAAGGGCGGACACACATCTTGCCAAGGTGGCCATCTTGTTTTTACAAATATAGGTTTAATTTTTATTATGTGAAAATTAAAATGATGCCTTGAAAATAAAAATAAAAAGTGAGCATAGGCTTCAGCACCAGGTCAGGGAGCTTATATACCCTAACAGCATGAGCAGCCAATAGTAGAAAGCTACGTTGGTGAAGTTAGTTTCTGCGTCTTAGGTGTGCTCTAGCATATTTCTAGTTAATATATCCCTCAGGTTAAACGATCAAGTGAAAATGCTAGCCCGCTCATGTTATTACGCGCAAAGGTACAGCTTTTCTTTAGCTTCAACTCGAGATCCGCTCCCCGTCGTCGTGTATACCTGATAGCCTCCCACGACAACTTGCTTGTAAAGCATATTTATGTTTCCCGGCGATTTTTTTTTTTCAAATTAACATAACCATAGTCCAGCAATCGGACTCACACTTCATCATCAATAGCTTCCAAGAAACCGTCGACATAAAAACTAGATAAATGGTAGATGGTCGGGCATTCTTCATTTACATTGCATATTAAAGCCAAGTATAATAAAAAAATTGCAGCACGTCAGAAGTAACCCGTAACACTTAAGAAACATCATGCTCTACAGTGCCTTTCGAAACGGAAATGACTTTTGTGCTTCGTTTCTGCTCCTTGGGAGGATTTCAGGTTTCATTGTAGGTTTTTTTAGGAGAGTGTGCAAGATTCAATAGTCAAGCAATTCAATATGATGCTCGAAATCTAAATCTCAAGGGGGGACACTTGCAAGGTGTGTCCCCCTCAGCCTGAACACAAGGGGGGTCAGGATCCCCCTGACCCCCCATGATTTACGCCACTGGCTATGCGATTCTCTTCTAAGTGAAAATTACGGCTCCTTCGGAGTAGTGCTGTTAATCTCTAAATAATCTTTCGAAAAGAAACACAGAAAAAAATTATGCGTGGCTTTAATCGACTTAACGTCAATCCCGGCCGCGGCGGCCGCATTTTTCGATGGTGGCGAAAAAAATGCCCCCACCTCCCCGAAGGGAATCGTGAGGAAATGCGAATGCATTTCTTGCGCCGAGAGTACACGGCGTAGTAATTTTAATGGTGTAAAGCTGGACACATCGACGCGCTCAAGTGTCTCCCTTTTGGGCGCCTCTTTCAACGAACGCTCCCTACGTGCGTTCGTAATCACCTTAGGGATGTTGCCACCGTCTTCAATGCAGCACAAACGCGTTTAGAATGCGCTGTTTTCAGGCTGTGCCAAGGCAGCACAAACGCTACAAACGCGTTTCAAACGCACTGCATTGAGGCGGTGGCGCAGGGAGGGAGAGAGAGCGAACGGCGAGAGAAGGAGCGGCGAAGCACTGCACCTACCCTCTCCTACACTCTCTCCACACACGCGGGAGCTCCGCCGAGCTCCCGCGATGCGAGCGCCCTCACACGCCAGAGCGCGCTCCTCCTCTCCACTCACTCTCGCTACTCCGCCCGCACCACCTGCTCCGGTTGCTAGGGGCGAGGATAAGCGCGCGCGCCCGCAGCTGTTGCTATAGGAGAGGGAGTGAGAGCGGAGAGGCGCGCAGACACCGACCGACGCCTGACATAGCCCGACTAAGAAATGCATTCGCATTTAAAATGTCCTGAGGCCCACGGAGGAAGGTGCTGAGGCCCGTGTACTCACATTTAGGTGCACGTTAAAGAACCCCAGGCGGTCAAAATTTCTGGAGCCCTCCACTACGGCGTCCCTCATAATCATATCGTGGTTTTGGGACGTAAAACCCCAACAATTTAATTATTAACTGACTTAACGTCATAAAGGCCAACGTACAACGGAGCTGAGGGGAAGCCTCAGCGATGAAATGCGAAGTGATGCAAAACTAGGTGAGGATGGGCATGGCTTAGCACTGAAGGAACCTCCTCTTCGCTTGACCACCCGTATGTCTCCAACCTCCAACTTCTCACCCTCACTTCCCTTTCCCACCGATTGCTATACTATACTATACGTGTCTATGCTGTGCTTTACCCTCTCCCCTCCTTATTTCTCTCCTCACCCTCACATCACTTCTCACGCTCACTTCCCTTTCGCACCACTTTGCTATATTATACTATACATGACTATGCCATGCTTACCCTCTCTTCCGCCCCCTCCTCACCCCCACGTCACTCCTGCTCACCCTCAATTCCCTTTCCCACCCCTTGCTATACTATACATCGCTATGTTTTTAAGATCTCCACTCACCCTCACTTTCCTTTTCCTCCGCATATGCTTTGCCCTCCCCCTCCTACTTTCCATCCGCCTCACTTCCCTTTCCCACACCTTACTATACTACACATGGCTATGCTATGCTTTTATAATCTCCCCTCCTCCAAACCCTCACATCGCTCCTACTCACCCTCACTTCCCTTTCCCACCTTCTTGCTATGCTGTACTATACATGGACATGCTTCATTCTCTTCCCTCCTCCTCACCCTCCTTCGCCAGGCAGCGGACGATACTCGTCCCGTTTGAGCTCGCCTTTAACAGCTCCGCCGTAAAAATCATTTTCTCGTACGTTTAGGAAAATTGATAACAGTTAAACATTTCTATGCCAGGCAGATTGCCTACGAGAAGGCATGTGTTTAGAAAATGTCAATGGGGTAAGGTTTATTGGCACGTAACAAACAGCCACAGTGAATACGGAAGAAGAGTATACGTATATACGTGGTTTGTATACGTATGGCTGGATCTCATCTTTGAGTATTTCCTCAAGCAAATCTTTTGATGGTGTGCAGGGCCACGACCGCTTGCGTTAGAGCAGTGTCCCCTTCACGCGCCGGCACGTGACTTTGCTTGCTGTTCACTGAAAACGACTCGCACACCATCAGGGACGTTGACTGAGAAAAACATGACTTGAAAGCTCGCGTCGGCTTGCGATTGATTCATTACCACTCCTCCTGCCAGACGTATAGCGACTATTGCAATTGTAGAGTACAAGAAAAAAAAAACGCATCTCCACAAACTGAATGCATGACGAATGGGCGAAGCCAGGTCCTATGGTCGATAATGTGTACGTTGTGGTCGCCGACTAGTATAAAGGGTTTGTGCTTGTAGGAGTTTTATATTGTTCTGTCACAATTATGATTGATATTAGTGTACTGTTCAACTTTTTTTTGTGTCTCACATATATTACCCGAGCGTTGCCCCATATAATATAAATTGAGTGACATGAAGAGTCGACAACAAAGCTCGGTCCTAAGGTCCATAATGTGTACGTTGAAGTCGCCGACTAGTATAAAGGGTTTGTCCTTGTAGGTGTTTTATATTGTTTTGTCAAGATTACGATTGTTGTTCGTCTATAGTAAACCTTTTTTGATTCACATACACAGATATGTTTCGGCTGTAGCAACGGTTTTCTAACCACCATGACTGCGGACAGTGAGCGTCGACGACAAAGCTAGGTCTAAGGTCCATAACGTCTACGTTGAATTCCCCGACTAGTATAAAGGGTTTGTGCTTCTAGGTATTTTATATTGTTCTGTCACAATTATGATTGATATTATAGTCTATTGTTAAATCATTTTTACGGGATTTTACACGGTGCTGTGCCGTGAGCACGGACAACACCACACACCGGACAAGCCTGAACCCTAAGGTGCTTCGCCCCTAAAAGAAAATTGGGGCAGCTACGCACCACTGGTATGGTGGCTAGAGGTGCACCGGTAGTATGGTGGCCCTCTAGCCACCATACTACTGGTGCGAAGACTGATGAAGCAGTGGAGCTGTGGCTTTCCTTAGCTTAACTTTGCTCTGTCGTAGCCTAGTCGTGATACCACGTCCTAGATCGAAATTCGGGGTCTTCGGATCTTCGCCGTCGTAGTCTCGGCCTATCTTGCTCGGAACTCCGGGTCGGCACGTCGTCGCCGAGCCCGTTCTCGATCAGCTTCCCGCTGCCTTTCCTGCCGCGCCGCTTCTTGAGTCAACTGCTTCTTCATCCTAGGCATAATCGTAGCAAAACCTATAATGCTCCGCGCCGATATAGTGCACGCCTTTATACCACTCGGCATCATAGGTCGGCAAACTCACTCATGAGTCGACTCACTCAGACTCACTCAGACTCAGATCGAGCCGTGAGTCTGAGTCTGAGTGAGTCCGGGTGAGTAATATTTTGGTGAGCTTGAGTCCGAGTGAGTCCGGTTGAGAAAAATTTTAGTGAGTCTGAGTCCGAGTGAGTCCGGTTGAGGAAAACTTTTGGTGAGTCTGAGTCCGAGTGAGCTGTAAGCCCAAAATATATTTCTTGAGTGAGTCTGAGTGAGCTCCACACCTTTTTGCCGACCTATCGTTCTATCTACACTACTTCAGCGTTACTATCAGCCTTATGACGGCTCACGTTTATGGTCCCGTCGACTCACACATACTTCAAAGCCCTAGAGTTCATACGCCAGCTCAATATTTATTGATCAGACGTAGGGGGGGTGCCATGACCTGCCCCCAAAAACATTTTCGCAGGAAGTTCTTGATGATAATATTTCATCTGAGTCATCTCTTTCAATAAAAATGTCCTTACTGGATTGCAACCACCGGTAACTCATATTTTGAAGGTACAAGATGAAAAGGTGCCGAGTAGAGCACCAATTATGCGAGATATTGGTGTGAAAGAACATTGACACCATAGTCGATAAAACCAACTATACGCTAACAGACTCATGAGTCGACTCACTCAGACTCACTCAGACTCAGACAGAGCCGTGAGTCTGAGTCTGAGTGAGTCCGAGTGAGTAATAATTTCGCGAGTTTGAGTCCGAGTGAGTCCGGCTGAGAAAATTTTCAGTGAGCCCGAGTCCGAGTGAGTCCGGTCGAGGAAAATTTTCGTGAGTCTGAGTCCAAGTGAGCTCTAAGGGCAAAATATGTTCCATGAGTGAGTCTGAGTGAGCTCCACATTTTTTGCCGACCTATGCTCGGCATACATCTCCCCGCAACGCCAACGATACAACTTTGAGCCCCTCCGTCCGTGCCTTTGTCATGTAAGACTAATCGCTGTTAAGAACCGTATAAAAAAAATTCCTTGATGGTGCTGGATTTCGAACCTAAGACCCCATAAACCCACGCTTGCAGCAAGTGAATATATATGAACCATATGAATGCGTGGTAGCGGCGATGCAAAAAGAGAGGAGAGAGAGAGAGAGCAAATGTAGAATGACAACATTGTCTATGAAGGCTTCGTTGAAATATCTCGTGATTGTGGATATGTAACTGTGATGGCTTTTTGACGATAGTGACGCATGCATGCGCAAATGTGGTATTTTGTTGGCTCCGCAGTTAGAAGAAACAGTTGAAAATTAGCGCCCAATGCTTCGCTTCCTTCTCTTTGTTTCTCAGTCTTCCTTCTCTTCTGTGCGGGCGCATCCAGAAATTTTTTTCAAGGGAGGATGGGGTATGTCCCTTTATTATGTATGTTCTGGCGTGTTTTTGTGTGTGAGTTTATCATATATGCATACAAAATGTGAAAATTGGAAGGGGGGGGGGGGGTTGAACCCCCCAAACAATCCCCCTTAAATGGTGAATCAAAAGCCCTCTTTAGAACATGTTAATTAAGCCGACAAGAAGCAATGTACAGTCAACCACAAAAGTTTACGGACCACACGAGCGTGTATGTCGAACTGCCTGTCCGCGCCACCTAGCGGTGCGCCACATACCGTCGACCGCAGCGCTGTGCCGGAACACGGGTCTTCTTGTTATTCATTGGTATATTAATTTTCTACGGCCGCGCATCACATATGTTAGTTCGTTGTTTTCAGGCAAAGCGCCTCTCTGCGGTATGAGCGTCACACTTCTACTTTTGATAAGCTATCACGGCGCGCTTCGAACGGCTTGCCGGTGGGCAGATATCACTTAGAAAAGGTTGCTACTAGAGCCTGCACGGCTCGGGCCTTCCCGAAAACCCGGGCCCGGCCGGGCCGGGTAAAGTAGTTTTCACGGCGGGCCCGGGCCGGGCTCGGGTCTGAAGCTCCGGGCTTAGGGCCGGGCCCGGGTTTGAGGTGGCGGGCTCGGGTCGGGCCGGGATTGGACTTTGCTCAGTTCTTAAACGGGACACTAAAGCGATACAATGAATCGTTAAGACTAATAAAGTGTACTCTGAGACTGGAATGTACTTAGTTTCACCATCCATAAGGAGACAATGAGGGCAACGTTCCATATTGAAATTTCGCGCCGAAATCTCCGTCGATTTCAAGCTGTATTTGTTCGTATTTTGAGGAAATGGGTCACGAAACTTCTTGAACTTGGTAGTGTTATGTCCGATGGCCCTCTCAGAGGTCAATGTACTTAATTTTTACGATTAGAACTACGTACATGTCAGTAGACGCTGCCACAATCTGTGGCGCACCGTGTTTGTTGCACTACTTGCAAGGAGGCGTTGACATCCGCATTTTCTTTTTGCGCGTTTTCTCGCTTACCAAGACTCTTGTCGCAGCGAGCGTGGTGATTATGGAATTTTAAGGTAATGTGCTGATAATAGAAAAATTGTTTTTTTTCTTTAGTGCCCCTTCAAGTGTGTTCCTCACACGTTGCGCGTACATATACGTTTCACAATTTTATCTCGGTAAAACGATTTTTTTATGTGGGGGCAAGCTATTTGAGAAGTTTTAGTAACTGATCTTCTTTTGCTTCTTGCATGTAGGGCTACTTTGATTTATCTGAAACGAGCGAGTAAAAGTAAATAGACCAGCCACTTACGTAGTTAACATCTCACTATTATTTACTTTATTTGCCTTCGTTATTATGTTATATCGCCAATGTTATCTGTAATCGCAGTAATAAATGTTATAATACATTTATACCTATAACTTATCATCGCCAGTGCGATCAGGGAGCTCGAAGGCGGGGAAACGTTCTTGAAAGTTCCAGCCCTCCACTAAAACGAAAAGACTGCGCGGAGTCTCGTTGCATAAAACCGCTTTAAATACATCTTTTTTCCGTGGCTCCGCGTCGGCTCCCAGAGGTCATGTTAAGCGAGATGAACATGCGCAGCCTGCTTTCTGTGCCCACATTGTTAACGTCTGAGCTTTCGTCTTGTTCCGCTATATCAGGGGTCCCAAACTTGCCTCAGCTAACGGGCCGCATTCACGAAAATTTACTTCCGCAAGGGCCTGGACAGTGACGAAGGTAGGAGTGGAGGGGAGGGGGGATAGGTTGTACCAGATGTCAGCTAACGTTGCCATTTGAAAGACCTTTGTAATATTCCATATATGGGTCATTTCTGAAGGGTATTCGGCGTCAATATTCCGCACATATCGATGCCTATCTCCAAAATGACTAAAATCTGGACGCCAATTCCTCAATATAGAGTTTTGTTTCACGGTTATGTATCAACACTTGGTGGCTGTAGGCGGTGCCCCACGAAAAGAAAAAATGCTTTAGACCTGTCATGAATGTGTAGCTCAAGAACGTACTTATAAGGAAAATAAAAAAAAAATGGGACGAAGACAGACATGTGCGGGCCGCAGGTCGCTATAGCGAGAGGTCCGCGGGCCGCGTGTTTGAGACCCCTGCACTATATAGCGCGAGGGCTACATGATACTGTCACAACAGCGTTGGGAATGAGCAAGAATAGCATAAGTCCATTAAACATATCATGTTTAAAGGCAAAGTATATTCGCTTGACGAAATATCTGGCTTGAATAAGAATAACGAATTCCACGCCGGGTGTTGTCCGCTTACCTCGAGTCATATGCATCCAATGAGTAAGCGTCGAGAGCTCTTTCGCACCTTTATTACCAAACTGAAATGAACCCCGAAAATGGATCGCAATCACTTCGTCCACCTACTGCCAGTCCTACGAGTGCATAGTGTTACTAGCGTAGGCCACCTTCTACCGTTACAACATCGTTGGGAAGGCGTACACCATTATAATATGAAAAAAAAGAGCCCTGTGCAAGCCGAGCATCAAAACACTGCTGAAAACTGAAGGAAAAGCCCAGAGGCATTATAGATTATATCGAAGAGTGGCACAACGTTCAGGAACGAGAGAAATGAAGGGATCAGCTGGACTGCTGTTTTCATTCTGCAGAGTTTCACAAAGACATCCTAAATTTGCTCCAGTGGCGGAAGTTAAGAACTACGACTGCCGACGCCTTCACATTTCGCAAGGCTGATGTGCGCCCCTGCGGCTAGCGCAAGCAGTGCAAGAAACTTTAGCGCGGCAGGACATGTGATGCAACGGCGCATGGTGTGCTTATAGCGGAATCTCTTGATAATCAGTTTTTTTGTGCAATAACATGCGAACAAATAAACTATAAACTATGCCACAGAAACTTATAGACTGTAGCAGTGGTGTGATATATAATAGAATGCTATGGCAAATTGTTTTTTTTTTTTGCATTCGGAGTGCAAATGGTGCGGGCGGTTCGTTATATTTTTGTCTAGGTTAGTGCATTTACAACAAATGTAATAAATTTCGCATTTTTCATCAATTTCTCTTGATGTGGCAAGGTGCTCCTATGATGGAGATATAGGCGGTACATATCCAGAAAGGTTGGCTTTGTCCTTGCTTGAAAGGGACGCCAAAGGGAAAAAACGACTTTTGTCGTATTGGTGAATTACTCTTTCACAATTCCAAGATCTGCCCGCGAGAAGACGCATGGTAAGCGAGAAAACGCGCAAAAAGAAATTACGGGTGGTGACGCGGCCTTGAAATTCCCGCTTCAAACGCCAGAACGTCATAGATTTCGACGGCGTCTGCTAGGTCCTACGCAGTTCCTAATCGGTAAAAATGTAGTGCATTGTCTCCGAGGGGGCCATAGACTTAACGTACGAAGCTTCGGGAAATTTCGACAAGCCAAAGTACCCAAAATACGAAAAATACGCTTTGAAATCCGTGTTGTCACGCGTGGAGATTCTGGCGTGAAATTTAAAAATGAAACTTTGACCTTGATTTTCTCCATTAATGCATGTGTGTCGCTGAAATTAACGATTTAGATTTCTCAGAGTACAATTTATCAATTTAAGCGGATTCATTGTTTCACTTTCGTGTCTATTTAAATTTCAATAGAGAGCGCAATAAAAACAATGTGAAGAGAGCGTTCCGTTCTCTGTCCCCTCTGTTTTCATTGCGCTCCTTATCGAAACCGGACTCATTCTGCAAATCATTTTTCCTCCTACAATGTCTCCTACAAAACGCTCTTGATGATCCCGACTGTATTCCTAGAAAATTAGGTACAGTATACCACTGCCGAACAAACGTTCATCGTACCCAGTATGTCCGCTCAACTGTTTTCACGGTGAGCGAGCCCCTTTTTACTAGAAAGTACCGTAGGTTAAAGTATACTTGCTAGCAAAGCGTGCGCCAAGCGTGCGTAGATATTTGCCACTTAAAACGCCTTGCGGTCGATTCTATGTTCGGGCAACACCACCTAGATTATTGGCTCGGGCCCCTGTCGGGCCGAATCTGTGGTCGGGCCGGGCCGGGCCGGGTAGGCGAAATTCTTTCTCAGGTTCGAGCCGGGCCCGGGTCTCGCTTTGAGTCGCCGGGCCGGGCTCGGGCGAGTAAATCTGAACGAGTCCCGGGCCGAGAATCACGGCCCGTGCAATGCTCTAGTTGGAACTGATAACAGTTATGCGAATAGACTGCTCTCGAGGTAGAAGCACGTATTCACGGCTACCGAAAAGCGCGTCGCGTTAAAATAGTGAAATGTGGAAAATATTCGTGCCTAGTGGGAAAATAGACGGGCCGTTGATGAAAGGAACACTGACACGATTTTGAGACATCGAAAAGGGACGTTTTTCATTTCCTCGGTATGCAGTGGTAACACTCTCCGCACACCGGAATCAGACAACGCGTGTAAAATATTTTACTTCGATTTTAAAGTTTTCTTCGCTGAGCATCAGCAAGCCAGCCCCACCGCAACGAACATTATCCCGACGAGTCAACACAGTTCCATTGAGTTTGCGAACTGTGCATCCTGCATGCAGCCTAAATCGCAGAATTCACCCGGGGTCACTGGACGATAATTCACTCATCGTTGTTTACGTGCACCACGAGCAGACTGATCTGCGCGTAGTATGTGGAGTTCCTGTCTTCCCATGACGTCACACTGCGATGACACTGCGATGACTAAGAAGCCGTCCCTCGATATCGAAACCGAAAGTGTTTTTTAAGGTAGCGGTTTTAAAATATATTCGATGCATTCCCAGGCACCGCAATAAGGGTTGTCGACACAAGTGTTTTACTTAGAGTGACATTTGACACTTGCGACGCGCTGTTTGAACACGAAGACACACGAAAAAACAACAGGCAGTACACGCACGAGCGCGACTGTATCTTCGTGTTCAAACAGCGCGTCGAAATTGTGCCAAATATGTACAACCAACTAGCCCCTACCATGGCCCTTCTTAGAGTGGCAATCCAAAAATATTTAAAATTCGTGTCAGTACTCCTTTAAGGCAGGGATGCGTCTTGGGCGTAGCGTCGATCGCTGCTGGCGTAACGGAAACGTCGCGAAGAGGCTCTAGGCCGCGCACTGGTGTGGTCCGTAAACTTTTGTGGTCGACTGTGCGTACCAGGAAAATACCGAGTATGCGAAAATGTAATGCAACGCATGGATATCAATTATTGTGGATGGGCCCCCCCCCCCTCTTAGGTGATTAGGGGGGGCGGCCGCCCCTCCTGTGCGCACGCCTATGTATCTATCTATCTCCCAAAACGACCACTGGTCACACATATTGAGTGGGAACTGCGAGTGAAAGAAGGGGTTAGAGAAGCAGGTTTAGCAACGCCCTCAGTCGGCTGGAAGCAGGGGTCAAGGAATACATTGTTATTATATGTTACTCTATTTTCGTATTTGTGAACAGGGGCAACATTGAGCAAGTTAGAAAGTACTGAAACGGTCATAAACGATAAAGACCTTTAGCATGAACGCCATCGCTAACACTTTTTTATGACGGAGTGCGAGTGACCTTTTGAAATGGATTTTATTTATGTGGAAGGGGAAGCTCTGCTCCGAGCTAGAATACTGCGCATAATCGGGAGGGAAAAATAGCAATATTAAGGCGAAAGCCTCAGATGCCTCATCAAGCGCGAAAATTGACCGTCGGCGTCGGGACGCCGACGTCGACGTTTGAGTGATGCAAAAAATCATCACGTGATGACGTCAGCATATGACGTCACTGTGACGTCAAGTGACGTAACGTCCCATGATGACGTCACATGACATCATAAGTTGGTCAAAGGTGGGCCGATCACGGAGGCAGTGCAAACTAGGTGAGATGCCTCTGTTCCTGGAGGCGGTGCAACACCACGTTATGTGCAGAAAGTTTTCGTAGGTGGCGGGGGACAGGATCAACACATCGACTGAGAAAACAAAAGATGGCTTTCGTCGAGTCGTCTTAGCGAATGCATAAGGGTACGCACTAACCGGTAGGCATAAGAGGAACCACTACGGATTAAGCGGTGAAGCTGCTATGGGGCTAGTTGGTGCGAAACATGGCTTGTTCGCGCTGCCAGGAACTGGGCGACGTTGAAACGGAGACACACCCTGTGTGTGTCTTTCTCCGTTTCAAAGTCGTTCAGTTCCTGGCAGCGCGAAAAGCCATGTAAGCGGTGAAATAGAAGTGAGGGTGAGGAGAGAAAGGAAGAGGGTTTAATGGAGTTTCACGTTTACGATAGCGCATGTCGGAGTTTGCAGGGAAAACCAGAAATTAGTGTGAAGCTTCCAAGTATACGCTTTTCTTGCCAGTGATCGTCAGAATAAATGCTGCTCAAAATGACGCCTAGTTTTATCTCGGATACAACCTGGACCTTATTCTAGCTAAAGTTTACAATTACAAACAATTTGGAAAATTTTTGAAATGTCCGAAACTATCTGAATGAAACTGTTTTCAAACATATATTTTCAGGGCACCAGATTCCACGAAGAGGCTGGGTTGTAGGTATCTGATAAATTTGACTGATTTGCAGTATTAATTAGGTCGTTTATAAAAAAGCCTAAACAACATAGGCCTCAGTAGCTTCATTGAGGTGCACCAGTGCTCAAGTAACGCGAGGGCTATGAACTGTGACCCACTGCAACACTCTCTGTCCTTCGAGTAAGATCGGATGTTTTACAAGTGTGTGGGGTGCACCTCAAAGCTCTAGTGGTTTAGTTTGGTTAATTTCTCACGGTTTGAACGATGGAAAGCTTTATAAAATTATATAACCTTATAAAAAAACTAATTTATGAAAAATTATTATTTTTGCTTTCGATATACTTTAATATATACTTCGTTTTGCGGATGCCCAGCCGTGGTGGAGAAATTGTAGCATGACTTTCACAAAAAAGGAGCCTATACGTACGCACGTAATTATTTTTCTTAACCCACTGAAAAGATTGCGATAATTTAAACCGGTATGTAATTGGAGAATTCGCCTGATTTCCGTGTCACCTTGCCTACTTCGTACGATTACAAAAACACTACCGCATACAAATTAATTTTTTAAACTGGTCTAACAGTGAAACCATAGATATCTTGCTCAATTTGCTGCGCATCTGCTGAGATGCATTCGTCCTTGAAATTACTAAGATCTGAGTGCTTTACGTACTGCGGTTAAGAACCACATTAAGGAGTCACCGTAAAGCTCTTGTATTTTGCGTTTTTATTAAAGCGCGAATGTTTTGCATTCCAAAGTTCACTAGTAACATTTCCATATGACATGTTACTAGTGCAGTCCCCCCTCCCCCCCATGATCACCAAGGAGGGGGCGCCGCAAAGTCTGCCGATACGTTTACTCATTTATGGCCACGCAGGTTTTGAACGACAATAGCGCCGAAGGCCCCTAATTTTGCATTCCAAAAACTGTTTTCTTCTCATCTTTACTGCCGGTTAACTAGGGGCCAAAGGGGGCCATTGTGAGAAGCACGTCATCGCTCCATGTTTTTTTTTTTTTTCGTCCTCTGCGAAGCATGTTGTCCTTTGGGCTCGTCCAACGCGGGGGGTGGGGGAGATGGCGCTACTATGAAACTTTGCCCTCCCCCCCCTCCCCCCCCCCCCCCCCCCCCGCACCCGCCACCGCTATGGCAGTCGTTTCAGTCAGCCATCACTGTCACGGCACACATCGTGGGGGTATTGGGCTGCTGCATCCCGTCCGTAGTTAAACCAAGGATGAAGTAGGCTTCGCAGAGCAACGGACAGCAATTTACTTAAGGCTCAAACGTCAGCACGACGACCGAGGCGCGCAAGGCAGGGCAAGCAGGAAGCGAGAAGCCGGCAAGCAACAACTCCAGGCAGCGTGTGGTTCTTGTTGAAGCCAGACGATCAGTTCTTGTAGGAGCCGTTCTTGTAGGAGCCAGACGATCATCGCTGCGCGATGGAGGCGGCATTTTAAGGGCACAGGATGGGACACGCGCATCGCTAGTACACATCACGTGGCGATATCAAGCCAGCCAGTGAGGGCGTGGCTCCTACAACATACGTAAGCCCAATTTTGTGATGAAACGTTCAGTTGAAAGCCAGCGATCGTCCTGCAATTATATGTCTCATCTAGTCCTCCCTTCGTTCGCGTTGAAGAATTATTTGCTACGAACCAGTTAGACAACTCCGAGATTCTTTTACGTAAGATCAATTTCCTTAAAATGGGACAAAACATTCAAAAATCGAACAAATAAATATTTCCAAAGGTTATAGGCTTATCCTTTCGGTCAAAAATTCAGAAATTTAGGATTGCCGGACGCTATATCCTTATACCGTTCTGGTCACAAAACACACGCCGTCTGGTGTTTTGTGACTAAAGCGTTACTCACAACCGAGAGGGCGCTGGTTCGAATCCTGCAGGTGGCCTGGCTGAGATAAAGAAAAGCCATACAGGGAAGAGCTTATCGTGGCTGAAATTCAGCCGTGCCCTAAAGACATACAGATCGGATCACACTGCCGGTATTCCTGAGGACACAATGATGCCGTCATGGATGTATCGAGACTTGCACTGACACGTACGCCCACCGTTGGAGTTGTTACCAATGGTTGCAATGACCCTTAAATGCAGTAGAGGGCCGGCCGGGGCCCCAAAGCACATGGGGTTTTTGTTTTGGCTTTCTTTACTTCAATTTTGGAGGAGGACTGCCGGTCACTGCACGGGACGTGACCACTGGTTCCATGCAGTAGAGTGCTCTTTTTCTAGTGACTCTACATTGCAGCAAGTTCCACTGCGGCACTGTAGCATCACCCCGAAGCCCGCTTGTACCCATTGGAAACCGCTGTGTGGGCGGCCGGCACTGGGGACCGAACCCAGCACCTACCGTATCGGAAACTCACGCCCAAGCGTTTCGCCACCGCTGCGGCGAGGGTGCTAGTAAACACGTGCAAGATATAGGTTTATGATAAAGCGGCGAAATTTAAAAGAATAGAATGATTGAAATAGAGGCCAGGGTCACTCTAGGTGGGAGGGCCCCTTATTCCAGGAACCCTCCGGCCGCAATCGCATCCATTAATTCTGAGGGTTTAGCCTTACCTTCGTTCTGTAGCGATACCATCACCGGGATTCGAACCACTGCCCTCGATTTCGAGCTTAACGCCTTAGCACTCGGCTACTGGAACGGCACAGCCAACAGTGCTTACAAGTCGGTCTGTGCATTGCCGCGATTAATCTTAAAATTAATGCTAGGGTTGTATGTCCAAACCTCGCTGCTGGTGCCACTTCAAAAATATTTTGGTTTAATTAATGACGAAGACTTAATGTTATCCTTTAAAAGTATTTTATTTTTCGAGTATTCGAAATATCCATGCATTACGATAAAACAAATTATAGAAGCATTTCTTTACCAAAAAGCAAGCCAATAGCCTCCACTCTGGGGTAGAAGATACCCTCAGATCAATTTAAGAAAAATTGAACAAAACGTTGGAAAGTAGAGAAACTAAATAAGCCCAAGCCCTACTTCATCAAAATCTGTGGAACTTTTAAAAATCGAAAGTACAATATTACCAAAGGCTGTAAGCTTACTATTTCGACCAGAAATGGACCCCAAAATCGATTTAATCCAAATTCGACGAAACTGTGAAAATAAGAAAATACAAGACTTCCAAAGACTATAGGCTTACTAGTTAGGCCGAAATGGTCCCAAAATCGAATTGACCAAAATCCGACGAAACTTGAAAAGTCGAAAAAAAAACTGATTTCCCAAGACTAACCTAGTGTCCTTGAACGGAGGGAAAATCGATTTCATCCAAATTCGATGAAGACTTGAAAAATCGCAAACTACTAGATTCCGAAGGCTTTAGGCTTGCCAATTAGAGCCGAAAATAGACCAAAGTCAATTTCATACAAATTGGATGAAACACTGCGCCCCTCCTGATCACCAAGGAGGTGGCGCAAAGTCTGCCCGACGTTTACCCAGTTATGGCCACGCAGGTTTTCAACGATAATGGCGGCCGAAGGTCCCTAATCTTGCATTCCAAGAAATGTTTACTTCTCATCTTTACTGCCGGTTTATTAGGGATCAAGGGCGGGCCATTGTGAGGAGCACGTCATCGCTCCATGCTTTTTTTTCATCCTCCGCTGTGAAGCATGTTGTCCTTTGGGCTCATCCAAAGCGGGGGGGGGGGGGGGCTACTACGAAACTTTGCCCCCCCCCCCCACTTCCTAAATGGGGAACCCTGCGCACGCCTATGAGCATGTCCGATATATTAGAACTCACTAGGTCTTCGGCACTTCTTATTTAAAGAAATGAGCATGCATCTTTTTCTGATATTATAAGACATTGCTCGCTATCCAGGTTGGTGGGACGTACTTTTTTAGCTATTAAGCTTATAATACAAATCTTGCTGGCCGTTTCAAATATTGATAAAAAATGGTATCGTCATGGCTCGCGAGAATCTGTACTCTACACTAACTGGCCCCGGTCGGGCATATAAAATCAGTTCTTTAAAAGCTGGAGATGTCGCTGGATATATGTATTGAGACATTTAATGGATAAGGAATAAGGTTGTTCTCAAAGCGGTTACAATTTCCAAAAACTATTTTACTAAATGGTCAGAGACATACCTGTCTACACCAACTATAATGCAAGCTTCCTGCATTCTCTCCTGATGACCAATGAATAAGGCTTTGAGTAGTGGTATCCCTTTGGCCTGCTTGATAAAATTATAAAAAGTTTTGCAGTTGAAACTCGATTTAACGAAGTGATGACCACGCTCTAAGTATTTCGTTAAATCGAGAAGTTGTGAAACGAGAACGAAATTCTTCGGCAAATATAAAATTATAAGGTAGCGACCCAAAATCTACCATGGCATTGTTTTTGCCGACAGCCCACGCATGCGCAGTGAATAAGCGCGAAGGCCCGAACATGGAAGCCGCCATGCCGGGCGACGGAGCCCAGATCACGTGAAACTACGATAGGCTACCGATAGCCAAAGGAGCGGCAAGGAACGTTTTCAAGGAATGTTTAAAAACGATATCGTTAGAGCGGACGCTCGAAGAAAAACCCGTGTGTTCCAAAATTAGAAGGAATCATCGCTTTTTATTCATTTATCTCAGACAAAGCTTCGTTAAATAGGCTTCGCGGCCAAGTTCGTTCGTTGATCGGGATGATGACAAAATGAACCCTATGGGTAATTGCCGGGGAATTAAAATTTCCTTCGTTAGATCGGGAACTTCGTAAAATCGGGTTTCGGTAGACCGAGTTTTAACTGTACCATGAAATGAAACAATGACAGCGCTCTTCCCCAGTGCTTTTAAAGGAGAGGTAAGAATTGGCATCAACCTGGAA